>NC_056741.1:351178458-351313458 GCF_019279795.1 Protopterus annectens | reverse complement strand
ATTCTGTATCTAAAAATACCTAAATGTTACAAGAAACAGAATAAGCAACTAAACCGGTAAAGGAATAAGCTGTCACTTAGGCATAAAAGTAAAGTACTCTCCTTTGTACTGACCGTGGGTATGTGTCAGCCTGTAAAATCTGATGTGTATCCCAAAGATGTCCCACTTTGGCCATTTGAAAAGGTGGCAACCCTACCAATGGTCAGAGCATTCGCTCCATATCTGCCCATTAGCAGTCCAGGTCATCCCTGTCTGGATGGCCCAAAGATGAATGGGTTTTACCTGGGTCTACCTACCATGTCATGAAAGATAGGTATTTGCGTGTACCTATGTGCGTGAAGTACAGCATGTGGAAGATCAAATATGCCAGGGTTGTCTTCACAACTATATTGGTACCAGAGATATGTAGAGTACGCAATGTGTTCTGTTGTCTGTGCCATGGGCCATCAACCAGAGAAGGGATGGATGGTGTGTGTGGAATATGGGGGGATGAGGGGTAATGTAATAATTTGCCAAGGGGAGACTGGGTTGGATGTACAATAGGTGAACTGGAGGTGTATGAGGAAGCAATGGGTGAATCAGAAAGGAAACCAAAGAACATACATTCACATCCACAATACACCCTGACAGGCCATACTGCAGAACGCAATCCCACAAACATATGAACATTAAAATGTGCAATACACATGTACAGAAACGTTACCGGCTCACACCCACATAATGGTCTGGCCTGAACTGAGCCATCCAACCCCAACACACTTGGATACATAACTGAATACCCATCATCCCCTCCAGAGCACACTACCCCCCCCTTGCTGAACGTCCACCAAAACCACCCATAATCGGGCTGCTAGCTTGGTGCAGCCATAGCTGCACATAGAGCCCCCTACCCACATCTAGTAGGCAGTCGCACCCTAGGCAGTCTCAGGCTTGCAAACTAGGTATCCCATGCATGCATAACCCTACCACATTTTCGAATAGCCAGCTGAATGGGATCCGTCATTCACAATTTTTGGACATCCCTCATGGGATAAGTGTCTGTTCTCAAGTTTAGACTTTGGGCATAACATGATGTCCACCCTCATTGACATCCGGGCAGTGGTCACAAGTCAGATTAGCGGTACCTGACCACAACCCTGCTCAGCCTCCACCTGGTCCTGCAGAACCTATGACCCAGGATTAAACACCTGACCATGATGCACGTCTCCCCATGTGCATTATCAGGAATAAATACCTTTCACATGTTCCCATGAAGCTTCCCCATAGCCATCTTCCAAATAGTACATGTCCACAATTTGTACACCCTGACCAGGTTCCTCGTCATAATGATGCACACAAACCCTGTATACAAACGGTACAGGTACCTCCCATATGCGGTTGTTCATATACATGGCCATGTATAACTCCAGATATGTAGTCATATATCTATAAATGTACATACTTACATTCACATAGCTACATATCACAAATACATGCATATAAGTAGTTGTCAAGTATGTGTCCTATTCATAAATATGTATACTTGCAAATGTATACATATGCCTCTCAGAAACATATGAAAAGTAACATGTACTATACATATGTACACCAACCGACTGTCACATATGTTGCCAGTACTGTGGAATGCCTGTAGTAAAGTCATATATCCTAATTACTATCCATACAGAATGTATCACGGATGGTTTAGTGGTAGACCAGTGACTATGCTGTTCCTGTTCCCGGGTCCAAGCCATGCAAGGGCTGCTAATTTTAAATGATGCCCACAATAATGGCAGTCGGAAATAGGGTGATTATGGCACCTCAAAGCAGACGTAAGAGGGTATTAGTGACGGTAACTGGCGGTCTCATTCAACAGTATGGGAAATGTAAAAATGCATGTAGGTGTATATGCATGTGAATGTACAGACAGATATATATAAATATATAGATAGATATATATATCCATGAAGAATGAACATAGACACAATAAAGCAGTCATAATGAATGTGAAGGGAAACAGCAGTGGAACCCCATTCAACAGTATGGGAAATGTAAAAACGCATGTAGGTGTATATGCATGTGAATGTACAGACAGATATATATAAATATATAGATAGATATATATATCCATGAAGAATGAACATAGACACAATAAAGCAGTCATAATGAATGTGAAGGGAAACAGCAGTGGAACCCCATTCAACAGTATAGGAAATGTAAAAACGCATGTAGGTGTATATGCATGTGAATGTACAGACATATATATATAAATATATAGATAGATATATATATCCATGAAGAATGAACATAGACACAATAAAGCAGTCATAATGAATGTGAAGGGAAACAGCAGTGGAACCCCATTCAACAGTATGCAAAATGTAAAAATGCATGTAGGTGTATATGCATGTGAATGTAAAGACAGATATATATAAATATATAGATAGATATATATATCCATGAAGAATGAACATAGACACAATAAAGCAGTCATAATGAATGTGAAGGGAAACAGCAGTGGAACCCCATTCAACAGTATGGGAAATGTAAAAATGCATGTAGGTGTATATGCATGTGAATGTACAGACAGATATATATAAATATATAGATAGATAGATATATCCATGAAGAATGAACATAGACACAATAAAGCAGTCATAATGAATGTGAAGGGAAACAGCAGTGGAACCCCATTCAACAGTATGGGAAATGTAAAAATGCATGTAGGTGTATATGCATGTGAATGTACAGACAGATATATATATATATATATATATATATATATAAATATAAATATATAGATAGATATATATATCCATGAAGAATGAACATAGACACAATAAAGCAGTCATAATGAATGTGAAGGGAAACAGCAGTGGAACCCCATTCAACAGTATGGGAAATGTAAAAATGCATGTAGGTGTATATGCATGTGAATGTACAGACAGATATATATAAATATATAGATAGATATATATATCCATGAAGAATGAACATAGACACAATAAAGCAGTCATAATGAATGTGAAGGACAGCAGTGGAACCCCATTCAACAGTATGGGAAATGTAAAAATGCATGTAGGTGTATATGCATGTGAATGTACAGACAAATATATATAAATATATAGATAAATATATATATCCATGAAGAATAAACATAGATACAATAAAGCAGTCATCATGAATGTGAAGGGAAACAGCAGTGGAACCCCATTCAACAGTATGGGAAATGTAAAAATGCATGTAGGTGTATATGCATGTGAATGTACAGACAGATATATATAAATATATAGATAGATATATATATCCATGAAGAATGAACATAGACACAATAAAGCAGTCATAATGAATGTGAAGGGAAACAGCAGTGGAACCCCATTCAACAGTATGGGAAATGTAAAAATGCATGTAGGTGTATATGCATGTGAATGTACAGACAGATATATATAAATATATAGATAGACATATATATCCATGAAGAATGAACATAGACACAATAAAGCAGTCATAATGAATGTGAAGGGAAACATCAGTGGAACCCCATTCAACAGTATGGGAAATGTAAAAATGCATGTAGGTGTATATGCATGTGAATGTACAGACAGATATATATAAATATATAGATAGATATATATATCCATGAAGAATGAACATAGACACAATAAAGCCGTCATAATGAATGAGAAGGGAAACAGCAGTGGAACCCCATTCAACAGTATGGAAAATATAAAAATGCATGTAGGTGTATATGCATGTGAATGTACAGACAGATATATATAAATATATAGATAGATAGATATATCCATGAAGAATGAACATAGACACAATAAAGCAGTCATAATGAAAGTGAAGGGAAACAGCAGTGGAACCCCATTCAACAGTATGGGAAATGTAAAAATGCATGTAGGTGTATATGCATGTGAATGTACAGACAGATATATATAAATATATAGATAGATATATATATTCATGAAGAATGAACATAGACACAATAAAGCAGTCATAATGAATGTGAAGGGAAACAGCAGTGGAACCCCATTCAACAGTATGGGAAATGTAAAAATGCATGTAGGTGTATATGCATGTGAATGTACAGACAGATATATATAAATATATAGATAGATAGATATATGTATCCATGAAGAATGAACATAGACACAATAAAGCAGTCATAATGAATGTGAAGGGGAAACAGCACTGGAACCCCATTCAACAGTATGGGAAATGTAAAAATGCATGTAGGTGTATATGCATGTGAATGTACAGACAGATATATATAAATATATAGATAGATAGATATATCCATGAAGAATGAACATAGACACAATAAAGCAGTCATAATGAATGTGAAGGGAAACAGCAGTGGAACCCCATTCAACAGTATGGGAAATGTAAAAATGCATGTAGGTGTATATGCATGTGAATGTACAAACAGATATATATAAATATATAGATATATATATATATCCATGAAGAATGAACATAGACACAATAAAGCAGTCATAATGAATGTGAAGGGAAACAGCAGTGGAACCCCATTCAACAGTATGGGAAATGTAAAAATGCATGTAGGTGTATATGCATGTGAATGTACAGACAGATATATATAAATATATAGATAGATATATATATCCATGAAGAATAAACATAGACACAATAAAGCAGTCATAATGAATGTGAAGGGAAACAGCAGTGGAACCCCATTCAACAGTATGGGAAATGTAAAAATGCATGTAGGTGTATATGCATGTGAATGTACAGACAGATATATATAAATATATAGATAGAAATATATATCCATGAAGAATGAACATAGACACAATACAGCAGTCATAATGAATGTGAAGGGAAACAGCAGTGGAACCCCATTCAACAGTATGGGAAATGTAAAAATGCATGTAGGTGTATATGCATGTGAATGTACAGACAGATATATATAAATATATAGATAGATAGATATATCCATGAAGAATGAACATAGACACAATAAAGCAGTCATAATGAATGTGAAGGGAAACAACAGGGCCCCCCCCATAATATTTAGTGCTGTCATATCAAGCCACTCCGAAGTGAGCAAACCTCCTGCAGCCCCAATCACAAGTAAGATGCTAATAGTGGAACTAACTGTGTGCACGTGCTAAGTCTGACTTTCAAACAGATACAGGGCACTCCCAGTCACCATTTGGATGAGCCAAACAGAAAGACTAATTAAACAGCCTAACCATTAAATGAACGTATGTCTCAGGACTATAAGCTTGGGACGTCTGAATATACTTGGAGTGAGCCAACATACAGGATGTGTCCAGAGCAGTAGGGAGTGGCACATGTGTTGTGGTGTGGTTCATTTCCGACCAGAGAATGTATGACTGCTGTGTTACTGTTGTTTTGCTGTGCTTGTTCTGGTAACTATGAACCATGGGTATACATGCAAATGAGGCAGCACAGCAATAGTGTAGTGGTTAGAGCATCCACCTATCAAGCAGACGTTGCCAGTTCGACTGCAGCACACACCATTTATGATGCGTAATCCGTATATGAACATATCTTGCTAATTTTATGCTGTATAATGATTTAATACCATTGAAATGTGAACTGGGGTGACGTATCACAGTAAGAATGCAGAAGGTGTTTGCGTGACAGGAAACTTTTAGTTATGTACTCACCATAACTTCAGATGTTTGGGATCCATCTCGCCTACATTCTGAATGATGGGTTCGGAGCCGATCCCTCGGCTCCGACTCGGCACGCTTATGCCAAAGAGCGAAGTCTCTTATTGGCTGAGCTTTACCATATCCCAGGATGCACCACCATCAGTCCCCCAGATCTAGTTTGCCCGCATACATGCACACATGCATACCCTGCTTATATAACATCGTCAGATGAAACAAGATAAAAACAGTGGAGCTCAAAACCGTTCCATCTCTTCTGATCTGCAAGGCAGGGGGAAGGAGGGTGGGTATCAGGAATGTAGGCGAGATGGATCCCAAACATCTGAAGTTATGGTGAGTACATAACTAAAAGATGTTATGTGATCCTATCTCGCCTACATTCTGAATGATGGGACAGCGTCCCTAGCACCTGAATCCTGGGTGGCTCACTGGAAAACACTCCTGAGTACCGTGGAACCAAATGAAGCTCGTCCTTTAGATGCCACATCCAATTTATAATGGGAAATGAAAGTGTGCGGGTTGGACCAGGTAGCCGCAGCACAAATTTCCGAAATAGCGAGCTTGGAATGAAAGGCTATAGAAGTAGCCATAGCTCTGGTAGAATGAGCTTTGATAGATGATGCAAGTTGCTTATTTGAAGAAGAATAGGTCTGAGTTATGCAATCTCTGATCCATTTTGAGATTGTAGCTTTAGTGATGGTTTGGCCCAATTTATTATCTGAGAAGGACACAAACAACTGGTCTGACTTACGAAGTTGCTGAGTCCTATCTAAATAGAAGCGTAATTGCCTGTGAACATCCAATTTATGGAGAGTGTATTCTGCTTCATTAGAGAATTTTGGGAAGAAAACTGGTAGTTCTAGAGATTGTTGAAGACAGAAACTAGAGCAGACCTTTGGGACAAAGGATGGATTAGGCCTAAGAGATACTCTATCTTTGTGGAAAATCAAATATGGTGGTTTAATAGACAGGGCTTGAAGCTCTGAGACTCTTCTTGCCGAAGTAATAGCCACTAAGAATGCCGTTTTCCATGACAGATACTTCAATTCGCATGTAGCAGCCGGTTCAAAAGGGGGAGATGTTAATGCGCGAAGCACTAAATCAAGATCCCACGGAGGTGCAGGATGAAAAACTGGTGGTCTTAACAGACTCGCACCTCTAATGAAAGTTTTGCATAGTCTGCTGCTCATCAAAGGAGGATCCGTGGATTCATGGAATTTAGAGATAGCAGCTAATTGAACTTTAATAGTTGAGACAGAAGATCCCTGATTAAATAGGGATGTTAAGAATTTCAAAACCTCTGGGACAGGAGCAGTGATAGGGTCTAAGCCCTTGAGTTGAGCCCAGATAGCAAACCTCTTCCACTTACTGAGGTACAATTTGTTAGTGGTGGGTTTGTGGGCCGAAGATAAAATGTGAACAACTTCCGGGTCCAGTGTGTGACTTCTAACTAAGGTCGGAAGTGGAGAAGCCAAGCTGTCAATTTCAGAGATTGAAGGGACTGATGCCAACGTCCCGACTGATGGATTAGCAAATCCGGGATCAGGTCTAAGGTCCACGGATCGTCCACTGCATGCTTTTTCAGGTAAGGAAACCATATCTGACGAGGCCAGTATGGGGCAATCAGAATCATTGAAGACTTTAGCTGAGAAGCTTTTTGAATGACTTTGGGAAGTAGAGGAATTGGAGGGAAAGCATAGAGCAACCCTGTTGGCCAGGGTTGTGCTAGAGCATCCATGGCTGGTACTTCCTGATGTGGAATCAAGGAGAAGAACCTTTGGCACTTGGTGTTTAGTGGAGTCGCAAATAGGTCGCAGCACGGCATCCCCCATCTCTTGAAAACCTGGGCTGCTACTGTGCGGTTTAGAGACCATTCGTGAGGAGAGAGAATTGTCCTGCTTAATTTGTCCGCCAATACATTTGACTTTCCCGGGATGTGGGTCGCTACCAAGAAGCGGTTGGTAGCTACAGCCCATTCCCACACTCTCATGGCCTCTCTGCAAAGGGGATACGATCTGGTCCCTCCTTGTTTGTTCAGATACCAAACCACCGACATGTTGTCTGTGTGGATGGCGATGATGCCCTGAGGAAGGAACTTGTGTAAGGCCTGTAGGGATAGAAGTACAGCCCTCATCTCCAACACGTTGATGTGGAGAAGAGCTTCGTCCGGAAGCCAGGAGCCCTGAACTAGCCTGCCCAGACAATGCCCCCCCCACCCTATCTGGGAGGCATCTGTCGTCAGGGTAACCACTGGAGGGGGAAGAACAAAGGGTTTTCCCTGATCCAGGTTGGATGTCTGAAGCCACCAGCGCAGGTCCCTTTTGCATATATCCGTAATCATGATGTGATGATTGAGAGGAAGATCTTGAAAGGACCATTGAGTTGATAAGAGCCATTGAAGAATCCTCATGTGTAACCTGGCTAGAGGAACTAAAAGTACTGTGGCAGACATTGAGCCTAGAACCTGTAGGACCATCCTGGCTGGGGCTTTGGATCTCGAGATCAGAGCTTGAATTTGGCGCTGTAAGGTTCGGATCCTTTCGGCCGGAAGAAAGACACGCATCAATCTTGAGTCTATCTCTGCTCCTATAAATTTTATGCGCTGAGAGGGCAGCAAGACAGACTTTGACCAATTGAATGTAATCCCCAGGGAAACACCCAGGGAGATGGTGGCTTTGAGGTTGTCCATAAGTAGATGCCTGGTAGTGGCAGTCAGGAGCCAGTCGTCGAGATAGGGAAACACTTGGAATCCAAGGCTCCTCAGGTGAGCCGTCACTACTGCCAAACACTTGGTGAACACCCTGGGGGCTGTGGTGAGACCAAAGGGCAGAGCACAAAATTGGTAATGACTGGCTCCCAGGCTGAAGCGCAGATACCTTCTGGACGCCTGATGTATCGGTATGTGATAATAGGCGTCCTTGAGGTCTATGGAGCACATCCAAACATCCTTCTCCAACAACGGGAGAATGGATTGCAACGTGACCATTCGAATTTGGATTTCGTAACGGATAGGTTCAGTCTGCTGAGATCCAATATTGGTCTCAGGTCCCCTGTCTTTTTTGGCACTAAAAAGAACCTGGAGTAATTTCCTGATCCGATTTGGTCTGTGGGGACCGGTTGGATGACTCCTTTTTGTAGCAGCTTTGAAGCTTCTGCGGCTGCTATTTCCCTTTGACTGGGTGGTGGGTCCGGGATTCTCTTGGACGGAGGGGGAGAGTATTTGAATGGGATGGTGTAACCTCCGGCAATTATCCGAAGCACCCATCTGTCCTGAGTGATTGACTCCCAGGCTTCTAGGTGCTTGGCAAAACGACACCCGACTGGCTCCGGAGCAGCACAGCCGGGCAATCCCTCATGTTGTATGTGAGGCTGAAGAGCCACGAAAGGACTCGCGGTCTCCAGAATTGCGGGGCCCTCTGCCGCCTCTGGGACGGCGTCTCCCTGAAAAATTTCCCCGCCCTCTGCCTCTGGACGGGGAATCTTCCTGCTGTTGGGAGAAAAACTTGCGAGATTTTCGGAACCACATTTTTCCCCCTCCTTTGGCCTTGGGGTAAGGCCGAAAGGGAGTGGAATAACGGGCCCCTACGGCAGATAACGTTTTTCCCTCTTGCTCACAGCGGGTAAGGGTGTCTTTCACCTTGGGTCCAAACAATGAGGACCCATCAAAGGGAGCGTCGGCGAAGGAAGACTTGAAAGCCTCCGCAAACTGACACAAGCGGAGCCAGGCTTGTCTACGTAGAGCAACGCCCGTGCCTGCCGCTCTACCCGCCCCTTCGGCCGCATAAGAAATGAGCCTCATGGACGAGTTAGCAATTGACGTAAGGATAGCCAACTGAGAGCTAACGGACTGGGCTAGCTGCTCAGGTAGGTTACCCGAGAGGGAGTCTGACAACTCCTTGACCAGATCCCTCTGAAGCCTGGTAAAATGTGCCAAATAATTCAGAGACCTTAAAGTAAAAGCCGCTGAAGTCAGGGTGCGCTTCCCGTACCTATCCATACTCCTAGACTCCTTATTAGGAGGATGGATGGACGTTGAAGCCTCTGCCACGTCCTGCTGTGTAGCAGATGCCACCACCATGGCATCTACAGCCACGCCTTTAGTAAGGAACTCCTTCTCGGGGGGAGCAGATAAGAATTTGTTTGGACGAGAAGGGACTGGTTCCACGGTATCCGGGTGTTCCCACGCCCTTCGACAAACTAAATCCAGAAGCTCGTCGAAGGGCGGAGACACACAGGAGGCGGAGGGCTGAGCCCCAAAGGCCTTGAGGAGCACTGATTCGTCCGCAGAGGGGGGTTTGGACATCCAGCCGCCTCGTTGTTTGAGGATCTCTAAGATGTCTGCAAAGGAGACATCATCCGAGGACGACTTAGGGGACCCCTCTGCATCATCCATATCCGTGTCAGATGTGATAGACTCGGGGGAGTCCACGTGCTTCCTCTTGCACAATCTCTTCCTTGGGGGTTCCTCTGAAGATGACTCTGAAGAACCCTCAGGAGGAGGGGAACCCCCACTGGGGGTAACCTCAGGCCTCGGGGCTCCGCTGGCTACGGACAGGGGAACTGCCAAAGACCCAGTCTCCACGCCCAGGGAAGGTGCTGGTAAAACCGGAGAGATGGCCGAAGAGGATTTGGCCAAGGCACTCCTCATGGCTCTGAAAGCCGGACCTCCAGAATCCTGAGAGCGTCCAGTCTCCGGGGCCATGATAGTAGACGGAAGTCCCGCAGCCGAAGCACCGAGAGGGAGGCTCGAACCAAGCATCGGTCCCGAAACATCACCCTCGGGTCCAGCCGAAGAAGTCCGCGTACCAAACTCGGACCCGAGGGCCCGGGTTGGAGTAAGGGTCGGAGCCGACCCTGAGATCTCCACCGGTTCCAAGAGCACCTGCTCCGACGGAGCCGAAGCAGTCGGAGGAGGAATAGCAATGGGGTGGGTCATGGTCATCGGCTCCGAAGCCAACTGGGTCGGAGCCGAAACAAATTTTTGGAAGACTGGGGACTGGAAAAGTCTTTGGAGCACCCTGTCTATATCCGAATCCGACATTCTCGAAGACCGAGAGGAAACAGAACGGGTTCGAGAAGGCCTCTCCCTCGGCCCCAAGGGACTAGGGGACCGGCTCCGAGGCGACTCGATGAGAATCGGCACCGAGGAAACACACACACCAGATTCCATCGGTGCCGAGGTAGACTTCGGCGCCGAGGAGGAAGTGTCTGAGCGGGAGTCCCTTGTCGGCTCCGGGAGCAGTGGAGCCGACGGCGAGACCCGCCTCGATGCTCCAGCCATCGGCTCCGGCCAGAGGAGTCGATACTGGAGGCATCGAGGCAGACCGTTCCGACCTCGGCTCCGAAGTCTTTGGAGCCGAAGGAGAGGCCTGCTTAGGTTTCTTGGCAGTCGGGTCCGACGGACTGGTCGGAGCCGAAGCCCTTTTCTTTTTGGCAGGAGTCGGAGCGGAAGACAAGGCTTCTTCAAAAGAGGGTTTAATCAATCCTTTAAGAATTAATTTATTTTTCCTCTCCTGGAGGACCCTAGAGGAAAAAGCGTGACATACGCTGCATGACTCCTGCAAGTGCTTAGCCCCTAAACAATAAACACAAAGTAGGTGGTCATCAGTAACAGACATCTTAAAAGCACATTTAGTACATTTTTTAAAGCCCGAAGGCCTAGGGGCTTGAGACATGATGTTAACAAATCCTGACAGGAAAATTTACCACTGAAGATTCGCTTATAAGAAAAAACCGAAGGTTTACAGAAACAGTGTAAAAACACAACCTTAGATGTAATAACCGGGAACTTTAAAGCACTAAAAAGTTCAGTTATAGAGTTTGACCAAAAAAGGCCCTGGATTGAAAGGGATTTCCCTCTCTTGGCCGAAACAAACTACCCAATCACACACAAGAAAAACCACTAATCAAACGTACACAACTAGCAATAATAGCCGTTAAAACGGCTTTTGTGAAATACAAGCACAAAAAACTGACAGAAAAGTAGTTAATAAAAGCTACTCAGCCCAGCCAGCTCGAGACCACGTCCTTGCAGTTAAGCGGCAAACGAGATCTGGGGGACTGATGGTGGTGCATCCTGGGATATGGTAAAGCTCAGCCAATAAGAGACTTCGCTCTTTGGCATAAGCGTGCCGAGTCGGAGCCGAGGGATCGGCTCCGAACCCATCATTCAGAATGTAGGCGAGATAGGATCACATAACATCGGAGGTTAAACGGAAAACCACTGCCATTAAGCGTTGTACTGACCCTTTGTCCAACAGCCCTTGTTCTGCCCAGCAACACAATAAACCGCCTCGGCCAGGCTCGACACCAGGACCCTACACATCATAATCAATGTGATTTACCACTAAGCCACGGCAGTTATACCTAACTCTGATGTTATCACAAGCATAGCAGACAGCACAGTCATTCAATAGTCTGATAAAAGTAATTAATCATGTCAATGTATATGCATGCATACATATACACACACACACACATATATAGATATATATATATATATATATATATATATATATATATATATATACACACACACACAGAACGAACATGGGCACAAGAAAGCATTCATAACAAATGCAAAGGAAAACAGCAGCGAAACACCCATATTATCTACTGCTTGACATATTAAGTTAGCCAGAGTTGAGCACACTCGCAGCGTCTCTAACCACAGGTAGGATGCTAACAGTGGAACTAAGTCTGTCCACGTGGTAAGTCTGACTTTCAAATGGGTGCAGGGCAGTCCCAGTCAGACAAGCATAAAACCATATGAACACCCTGACCATCATATGAACGTATGTGCCAGGACTATAGGCTTGTGAAGTCAGAATATACTTGGAGTGAGTCAACATGTGGGGCGGGCCCAGAGCAGTAGGGAATGACGCATGTGTAGTGGTGCAGTTTTCCTAACTGGAGAATGGATGCCTGCTGTGTTACTGACGTGTTGAGGTGTGTGTACGGATAACTATGAACTATGGGTATACATATAAATGAAGCAGCATACGAATAGTGTAGTGGTTAGAACATCCGCTTAACGAACAGGCATTCACAGTTCAAGTTCAACTAAAGCACATATCATTTTCCATGTGGAATGAATGTCGTCCTGCTGTAAAACTGACATAATAACATGTAAAAGTGAACTTGAGTATCGCATGGGACTTTTAACCAGATCATTTCAATCAAAGGGGTACTGTCATAATGAATAAGGCACAAGTAAGCACAAATAAGTGGCAGTAAGCATATATAACAAACAGTAAGCATATGCGACTGCGCTTGCACGGGTGTAAGCAGCGCCGAGCATAGGCAATGTAAATGAGTATGTACAGATGTAATATATATATATATATATATATATATACATACATACGTATATATATATATATATATATATATATATATATATATATATATATATATATATACACACACACACACACACACACACACACATATATATATATATATATATATATATATATATATATATATATATATATGACGAATGAACGTTGTAACAATAAAGCATAGACAAGGGTTGAGAAGGGAATCAACAGCAACTACAGTATCATAGAGTGCTGTCAGCATATGCCATATCACGCTGGCCAAGAGTGAGAAAAGCACTGCTACACACACCACAGGCAAAATATTACCAGTGAGAGTAACATAGTTGAATTGCTAAGTCTACTTTACACACAGACAGAGGGTAGTCCCTGCTGGGACTACCCAAAAATTATTAAGAGCGTTTAGCCCTTCTACCATTACACAAGCAAGGGCTGGTATGTTCAAAGACTAAATGGTGGGAGAGCCTGAGAATACACAAGGTGGGACAACATATGTGTAGGGCCTCTAACGCTCTGGAGAGGGCAATGTTTGGAGGTGTGTCATGGCTGTGATAACAAGTGGATAATGGAAGTTACGCGTGTAAGCTGAACACAGGTGGGGTGGAGGAACTACGGGTATGAAATTATGGATCCAGGCATGCC
This sequence comes from Protopterus annectens, assembly GCF_019279795.1. Lineage (NCBI taxonomy): Eukaryota > Metazoa > Chordata > Ceratodontiformes > Protopteridae > Protopterus > Protopterus annectens. Next base: position 351,299,828 of record NC_056741.1, on the reverse strand, counting down.
AGGGTTGGATGACCCGGTTCTAAATGAACCACTCCGTGGAGGTCAGCGAGTTAGTAACAGGTATATATGCATACACACATGCAGACATCAATACGTAGAAGTACATTCTCTGTAACACATGCATTCCGTTTGTAGACATAAATAATAGGAATGTGCACATACAAACATCGACAGTAGATGGAATAATAGGCTGTGCAGAAGAGGGACTGGACGAAACTGCTACAACACAGAGGGGTGTACAGTGTCCTAAGTCATGAGTTGTGCTGACGATAATCAAATGTGAGGGCTTCCCCACACATGGAATCATTCCTGTGATCTGCCCGCTACGGCAACGCCAAGTACTAAACCGGTCTAATTGTAAAGGAAATATGCTAAACACATACATAATTAGGCTCCCATGTGTAACGTGTTAGATACCGCATAGTCGTACATATTAATGAATTGTAGCGTCATGTTAACGGGAGTAAGGATGTAATGAAGTATAGAGTCTACTCTTGCCATAAACACTTGTTGTCCCATGCGGGACAGCCCAGTAATTGCAAATAGTATTCCTTCGGTTGCTCATGTCACCAATGTTTGTGGACTAAAAGTAGGGAAGGACGGAGGATCTGTGGAGTGAGTAAACTGATGGGATGGCTCTATAGGAGTAGGGTGTGGCCAGTGTGTAGTGGTGTCGATACACCGCGAACCCGACAGGAGACTGGATGACAGCAGAGTTAGGGAGGCTTGTAAACATAAAAATAATAAAAAACAGTCACCAGAGAAAAAAAATCGATGGTCTTCCACTTTTAATATGCCAACAAACACAGAAATACCAAACGACTAAGCGCTTCCACCAGGCTACAAATCACTGGTTTCTTCAGGGTCATTTGGTTTAACATCCACAGTTCATTATATACAAACATTTAATTGCTTAATTGGTTACATCACCGCTTAACCCAATGATTTAAATAACTTCAATAATAACTCAAATCCTGTCTTTTCACCTTTCCTACACCTAAAATTTAAAAACTAAAACACTATAATTTTATAAGAAATTTTTGGTTCATATCAAAGTTAAAATTCACTTGAAACAGTCATGTTATTTTACAAAACATACAAATTTATAGGCAAGATGTTCAACTTACTACTACTATTGTAACCCTTAACTTGTAGTGCATCTACATGGTTACACTAAAAAGTGTATTTCATTAACATCTTAAACCTACTGGTGTTTACCAAACTCTATTCACCATAATAACTGTTAAAATAATATATTTTTCAGTTACACTTGATTTGACTTTAGTTTTAAAATGGGCATCAGAGAAATAGCATCATTTAAGCCAGGCATCTTCAGGGCATTTAATCTTAATTGCCAGGTTGTCTCTAGAGCTCCAACCTTGTTGTTAATATCACAACCTCTTTCACCCATAGTTACCTGGCCTATAATAAAGAATGTAAACTTCTTAAAATCCTCACATATTTTTGAATGTAAAAAAGTGCACTATGTTCATCCTTTCTATTAATACATCTCAGATGTTCTGAAATTCTATCACGTAGCCTCCTAATGGTTTTACCCACATAAAATCCAATCACATGAAATGCATGAAGCAACATAAACAATATTTTTGGTGTTACAATTACATATCCCTGGACATGGAATTGTGTAATTAAAACCATAAACACATAAGTATGGTCCCTCATTTATATATCTACAATATTTACACATGACTTATTTTTTCATACAAGATTTTCTTCCAGTATTGATTTCTCTTTCAAGTATACCCTTTATGTTGTTCCCTCTACTATAAACTATTGATGGTTCAGGTCCTAAAAAGACTTTAATGTTGTCACTAAGACAAAAAGTCCAGGCATTTCTCAAACTTGTCACCAATTCCTGAGCTCTATCATTATATTTAAGTATAAGGTTGGCACCTAACTTTTCTAAGTTATTCTCACTCTTTGTGATAGGTGCCATGTTCCGTATAATAGGGATGTAACAGGTTTCCCTTTTTCTCATAATCTCTCTTTTGATGTTTAATAATAGTTTGAGCGGGTACCCCCTGTCCAAGAACATTCCTATTAACTTGTATAATTCATTTTTAAAGGTTGAGCTGTCACTGACCAGTCTAGATGTTCTCACCATTTGGCCCTAAATAATGCCTTTCATTTGATGATAGGGGTGACAACTATCAAAGTGTAGTAATGAACTGGAATATGATTCCTTTCTATAAATGTTACTACATAAACCTTGACTTGTTTTTTTGATAGTTATATCCAAAAAATTAATCTCCTCATTGTGCCATATGTGTGTAAATTTAAAAAATTCTGTTATGGTGTTTAAATAATCAATGAACTCTATAACAGAGGTTCCATCCCCTTTCCATAATATTAATATATCATCTAAAAATCTATTGTATGACAATATCTTGTCTTTATATTTAGATGAAAAGATGTACAATTCCTCCCAGGCAAGTAATACTAAATTAGCAAATACTGGGGCACATTTAGCTCCCATTGCTACACCCGTTAGTTGCTGGTAAATTTCTCCTTCAAAACTCATGAAATTATTCTTCAAGACCATTTCCATAAGGTCTATGAGCAAATTGATTCTATTTTTGCCCATCTTCTTACTATTTGAGAGACTCTCGTAAAACATAGCAAGCCCTTGTTCATGGGGAATAACTGTGAATAAATTAGCTACATCCACTGTTAAAAAAACAAAGTTGTTGTTTTTAACTTGTCTAAGCCTCTCAGGACAATGTCATGAATCTCTCAAAATATGTCCAGCTTCTTCAACTACTATTTTAGACCAAGAGTCCACAAAGGAAGCAAGGGGCTCTGTCTTAGAGCCCCTAGCTGCAACTATCGGTCTAAATGGAGGGTTGCTCACCTCTATGTGGACCTTGGGAATGCCAAACATGACTGGCAAAGTTTGAAATTTTACTAATAAGTAGTTGAATTCTATTTCATTATTCACCCACTGGAAAAGTGCATCCTGAAGATATAGGTCTATCTTTAGATAAGCTCTGTGTAGTTCATTTTTTGATGTTCTCCTGTAAGCAGTCTCATCATTAAGGATGTTAGTCATTCTACTCGAGTAGTCCATTCTAGTCATAATCACCATCCCCCCTCCCTTGTCCGGTTTCATAAACCTATATTGGTTGTTTTGAGATAAATTTTTCAGAAACAACCTTTCTTCCTTTGATAAATTATCCTTCACACTCTTTTCCTGTGATAATATTCTTCTAAAGTCTGTTTCCACACATCTCTCTAAAGTAGAAACCTCGGAATTTGGTGGGGGGATGAATGTACTACTTTTCTTACAACAAAGGAAATACTATTGTGACAGGAATAATATGGCCCTTAAGAAAAGTAGTACATTCATAGGTGTGTGTGTGTGTGTGTGTGTGTGTGTGTGTGTGTGTGTGTGTGTGTGTGTGTGTGTGTGTGTGTGTGTGTGTGTGTGTGCATAGATATATAGAGATATACAGCTATGATAGGAAAAAAGCACACAGGAATGACATGTTCACAGGCTATGGCAAAAGAAGTGAGGAGCCCAGGCAAGACACATGACACACGGAGCATGCCCTTCCACCCCCCCCCCCCACAGCCGGACACGGAACTATACACGCAACCAATGTAAAGTGTTCACTGCTCCCCAGACCACAGGCAGGATACAACCGGGGGGGGGGGGGACACAGTGCACCCATGGATTCTAATCATGGAACACATACTGGAGCGTCCCTTGCGGGACACCCCAAAAATTGCCAAAACAATACAAATGTGACAGATCGTCCATCTTGTCTGCGGTATATACAGACTTGGAATACACGGGTGGGTAACACTGATGACCCATGGGCTGAGACAATTTTATGAAATGGGTCCCGTGAAGTGGAGAGTGGGCAGCATGTAGTGGTGTGTCCAGAACTGACCAGGTCCCAGAGTAAGGATGGGTGCTGTCAAGGAGGCGAGGGTGGGGGAACTATGGGTAGCTACTTATGGGTCTAGGTGTGCAGGTGTTGGCTGATATTGGCCAATATGGACAGCCCTAGGGATGCAAGCAAATGTGTTCATTGGGCAGAGGCATCACCCAAAGAGCAGCCACACCCACTGCGAGACCCACTAATGCAAAGTGTAATCTGTATGGCAAGGAACGGAATAACCAGATGTAGACATATATATGTAGAGCTATGTGTGTGTATATCTACCCATAGCAAGATAGAGATATGCTTTTCCCTCACTGTAGTATGAATGTATACATACAGAGAAAGAATGCAGATACATACCCACATATGAATATATACATATGCAGACAACCATAGACCCATATGTCGTTAGATTATATACATACATATATGTATGTATGTATATATATGTATATATATATATATATATATATATATATATATATATATATATATATATATATATACAGGAAGATATGAATATACATGTATGCATATATATGCAGATATATCTGTATATATTAATGTAAACAGATATATATATATATATATATATATATATATATATATATATATATGTTACAGTAAATATACACATGTATATAGCTAGGATATGATACTGCAGTTACGGGTAACATATGTTCACAGGCCGGGCATATGTTGGTGGGAGGTCCAATAAACATACGTGTAACACGTAGCATCACCTCCCACTCCCCCCAGCTAGGCCGCTGAGACATACAGACACACAATAAAGGTAATTACACCACTGCTTCCCAGACCACTGGCAGGAAACTACCAGTGGGAGAGATCTGCAAGGTCTACACTTGAAACATAGACATTGATGTCCCTTGTGGGACACCAAAAATTAATGATCAGAGCCAGGCCCTGTAATGATTTCTCCGACCAGGCTGTAGATGTACACGGACCAGTAGGTTGTGCAAGCCTGATAACACATGGGTCGACACAACGTATGACATGTGTCCCGACACGGGGAGAGTGGGCAGTGTGTAGTGGTGTGTTTATACCCCACCTGCACCCACAGTAAGGATGAGTGCTGTAGAGGAGTGGCAGGTAGGGGAACTATGGGTATGCGATTATGGGCCTAGGCGTGCAGGTGTTGGCTGGCAGAGCCATATTAGGACCGCCCCATGGATGTAAGTAATATTCCGATGTGGGCATAGCAGATGCCCATACCTCCCAAACCCTAAGAGCACATCCACTGGATAGTCCGTAAACCATTGGGGGAACACATAGGGACCATACCATTGAACTGTCCCCGATTACCAGGGACGTCTGTGATTATGACTCAGAATCTAACTCTGTCCCACCTAAACCCTCCTAGAACTAGTGATATTAGGAGGAAAGGTGGTGGAATACACGTAATGAATAATGACAACATGTAAGAGTCATAAACAGCATGTACCTCAGACAATGTGTATGAATACATATGCTCTGGGTCTGTCAATGTGTCAGGTTAATAGCACCAAACTTCTAAATGTGTCCCTGATGTTGTTATGCAGTGTCCCTGATTCAGTGTTCATTCTTCCCCATTCGTATGAGAGGTCTGATAGTGACAGAAAGCGCATATTCCGCTGACTACCTTAGAAAGATGATAGAATAATAGGTTAGGGTTACCACCTGTCCACCTTTGCGAGGGACAGTTCCCCTTTGGGCAGTTGTGTCCTGCAAAATAATTGAAAATATGGCAAATGTCCTGAGATTTTAGGACAAAGATTTCCTATATTGTCTGTAGTAGTTGCATAAAACAATTATTTTGTATCTGAAACACCTAAATGTTATAAGAAACAGAATAAGCAACTATAATGCTACAAGAATAAGCTTTTATTTAGGCAAAACAGTGAAGTTCTTTCCTTTGTACTGGCTGTGGGTATGTTTTGCCCTGCAAAATCTGACATTTCTACATAAAAGTCCCACCTTGGGCAATTGAAAAGGTGGCAACCCTATAATAGGTATGCAGTAGCATGACTCGGCTGATGGATGTGGGTCCCAAAACCCAATTACTTGTCTGTATTGAAGAGTCTCGGTTCCCATGTATCAGCCAGATGGGAGCAGATTGTAAGAGGAACACACAAATAATATGAATAAATCACTGGACAGGCCGCCAATTCCGTACAGTTGAACGGCATGCCGTCGCCTAATGGGCAGCCATTCCCGATACTGTAGGCATGTAATCCAATGTAATAGGCATCACAAGGTAATATTGTGGTCCTCGCTCCCACCCAGGGGTGTGAGTGTCAGATGCAAGCACCAATGTCGGTGCATTTGCAAGTGCGGGAGCGAGCGGGTGTAAGCCTGTTTGGCTACCAGTATGCGAGTATTGCACTGGTAAAGCAATGTAGAGGCTAACTGAGTGTAAGAAGCTGTAACCAGAGGTTAGCATTGCTTAACACCATGCAAACCCATGCACACCCACTCACAACTGCTTTAATGTGCCTTACTCCCTCCGTATCCAATGGCCTTGTTCTGCCCTGCAACCAAATAAATGTCCTCTGCAAGGCTCGGAACCAGGACCCTGCACACACAGCTAATGTGATTTACCAATACGCCATGGCAGATATACAGACAACGGACAGTACCACAAACATATCATACAGCGCAGTCATTCAACAGTATAGGAATGTATCCCATCATGTAGATGTATATGTGAGTGTTTATGTCCAGCATATAGGTACATACATATATAGAGATATATCAGGAACATACCATGTGGCAACAAAGCATTACAAATGAATGAAACGGGAAACACCAGCGACGCCTGTATTATGTAGTGGTGTTGTTCTATGTAATCTCAAGACTCCCTCAGACAGACATGTGTCATTCATACATGCAAACAGTTGTACATTGGCCGTATACATCACTCTGTGCATGTAATGTACATTAACACAACAGTACCTGTCCAATCATTATGTGTGAACAGTACTCTTGCAAGGTGCTGTGTGCAACATCATCATCATGATAAAGGTAAATGGGGTAACCATAGAGGGACCGGTAGTGTTGTGTGTACAATGGGGTCATCCTCATCATGTGTACCTGGACCATTTAGGAGTGATGTGCATACCAGGATCGTGCGCCTGAGGGACAGGGGTGAGGATAACAGGAGTATGTTGTGATGCATATTACAAGGGTTACATGTGTCCAGTGGGCACGTGTGTGAAATGGACAGCTATGTATAGGGCAGATGTTGTCCTAGGAGCCGATTGGCCTTATGTTTCCGTAGGGTGAGGGTCGGATGTGGGGGAAGGAGAGTAGGTATGGCTGTGGAGGATAGGTAGGGTAGGATCACAGACAAGACAGCATACAGGGTTGGTATATGACATGTGGGGGGATACACCTCGGACGGGGATGGGTGTTCGGCATTCACAAGCCCATGGGAACAGTGGGATGGAGGTCCCCAGCCATGGGCAGCTGCCACTGCACCTAAACAGCTGCAAAGGAGGCAGTGCTGGGGGCTGTCCAGGAGGGGCAGCATCACCCTGTAAATGTGACACTCTGCCCTTGAGCTTGCGTATCTGGCTTTGGAACCCCTTAGTGAGCCCCCAGCGCAACACGTCCGGGACCGCACGACAGCAGACATGTACCTGTCTGGTCCTGCTCCCAGGGGGGACATGCCCCATCCTCAGTGGTGGTACCACCAGAAGGTGGTGCAGAGCCAACAGAGGTTGATGTCCAAGGCTGGGCCCCAGATGTGCTGGTGCCCGGTGCCATGGTCAGCTGAAGTGGGACAGGAGGTTCTGCCAGGACCTCCCAACCCATTCAGCCTATGGTGTTGCAGTTTAAACCCACATATGGCTTAGTGATAGACAACAGCATACAGGATTACCTACAACAGTATGCATAGATATCACCATCAACCCAACACAACAGATGGTATACATTTGCAGAGGGAGCACAACACATGCATATATACTGCATGCCATCTGTACAATGTGTAGTAGACGTGTGACCGCAGCTATGAACAGTTGCCCATTATTGGCTTGTCACTGGGAACCCCAGACAGTGTCTGTCATACCACTGTTTCATGTGACATATGTCCAGTCAGGGATGCGATGGCAGTAACACATCCCTATCATCATGTACTGTCTGCAATCCTCACACTATGCTCCTGCTGTGCACAGATGTGTGTTCAGTGTGTAACACAGGAAACAAATGGTTCCACACACTGACCAGTTCACAGATGGCCCTACAGATGGGGGTCCCTCATGAACAGAGTACTGTCATGTCTGTATTAAAACATGCAGAATAGCCATTACCACACACAACATGTTAAACAGGCAGTAGTCTCAATGCAGCATAGCTACACTTACATGCTGTAGTCATGTGTGGCACATCACCCTCCTGTCTTTAGGCTATTTCCCACTGTGTATGATGTTTGAGGTACATCCAGATATCATCTGTGATGCTGTTTCAGAACACCACATCCAGGTACCACTCACAGTGACTGTCATGGCCAAATACCAACATGTTTTTCCTAGATAGTGTACTGTGTTTATCATGTGAATGGCTATGGGAACACCATCACAGCTGTTCCACATGCAATCAGCTAGAGGAGGACTGCAATAGGTGCAGAGGCCATCACCTGATCATGTCCATCACTTACAATACACATGCTGCTGCTGAGCAGGTGTACACCTCCACATCCACCAGAGAGTGTGTGGGTGGGACAGGCAAAGTACACCAGAGAAGGGCTTGGAGACTTAACCCTAAGCATTGTCTGCCACATGCCTAACAGTACAGGGTCAAACCCCTGACTAGTCATTACTATCACATGTGCATGACGTTACTACATGTGCCACAAAGCCGACATGTTGCTGTGCTGTAAGAACATATATGTGTGTAGGTGAGAGACATCTGCAACAGAGATATAGTAGACATACATTAGGTGTGGCACACATGGCTGTCCACATGAATGGATGCCATTGTCACCACAACCACACTCTCTAATGGACTTGCATTGACACTCTTTGCCAGGGCCACAAATACACAACCTAACTACTTAGTTTGCCACACTGCAGTAATGCACAGGACTACATGCACCACAGGGGATATCTGGAGGTTCTATGGGCTAGGGCATGTGAAAGTGTTTGACATCTGTTGGTATGCCAATGAGGGTTATACTGGGAGTGACTGTGGTTGGGAGCATCATAACCCACATGCAGACACAAGGTGCCAGTACTGACATGCATGTATGCATTGCTTCATGGGTGTGTAGTGGTTGGCTGTGCAAGATGGCTGTACAAGGCTGGGTGAGGGGTAATCCTTGGCATCGCATCACCCGACAATGGTGTGCAGTGCAGTACAGGGTGTAGTGTCTGCAATGTCCCACACAGATGGGTACTGCATGATCTGCCCTGACATCCTGGTTACCAATGTGTATGGCCATAGCTTTGCAATGCATGCCATGTCTGTGTTTGATAGTCCTTCACATGGACATTGCCTGGGATGTGCATGTCCCACAATACTGTACAGTGACATGTACAGGTGTACCTGGTTTGGCAGGCACATGTTGTGTACACAGACTGTTATCCCCCGATATGCCAATACTGGCCTGGTGTGGCAAAACCTGCTTATAGTGAGCAGGTCGACCCTGCACCTGCATTGATAGTATGATACAGGTATTCCCTGGTGTCAGTGGCATTGGTCCATACAGGGCACATGTGTATGGCATTGTATGGCCTCTGTGGATCACATTTGATGGCACCACATATGTTGCAGGCATCCAGTGGGGAACATAGTGAAGGCACAATGTCTGCAAATATGTGCCTATTGTACCACTGTACAGGGTGCCATGTCCTCTGCAGCCCACTGCATTCACACCATGCCTACTATCTGTCATCAATGTGCATGGTACTAGCAACATAGCGGGATATCCTAGGCAAGTGTGTTTGTGTATGGCACATGGGTGCAGGACATATACCGGGTACTAGTAGGGTTGCATACTTTGTTCACCAGGCCTTTTGCCAGATGTAGGGGTATGGCTTGCCAACACAGTCCCATGGCTGACTGACAGCTGTACTCCTCGTGAGGTGGCCAATGTGTCATAAGATGGACACCATATAGGAAAACTACAAAATCTGCTCCCCAACATGTCCAGTGGTTAGACACTCACAGCCACCTCTACACAGGCTCTGACAGCCAAACACACACACTTGCCATGTCCTGTATATGAACCCCTACCTACCATATCACACTGCAGCAATATGCTTTTAGGGCATGCACTACGGCGAATACTGGGTTACAGCACACCTACAGGTGTATACCTAGGTGGGTGACAACAGCAGGATTGACAAAGGTGGTCATGTGATTTGTACAGAGAGTGCATACTCTACAAAGCACTGTACTTGTCTCATGCAGGCACACACACACACACACACACACAGTTGGCAAGTCTGGGATTAGAACACTGACCTAACTACTTTATCACACTACAGCATTACGCAGTTACAGAATGTGCTACCGAGATTACTGGGTCACAGCACTCCCAGAGGTGTATTTCTAGGTGGGTGACATCATCAGCCTTGCCAAAGGTGGGTATAGGAATTGTATGGAGTGTGAGCAGTCTAAAAGCATTATTCAGTCCTCAGGCAGATGGAGACAAACACACACACACACACACACACTTGGCAAGTCTGGGATTAGAACACCGACCTAACTACTTTATCACACTACAGCATTACGCAGTTACAGAACGTGCTACTGAGATTACTGGGTCACAGCACTCCCAGAGGTGTATTTCTAGGTGGGTGACATCATCAGCCTTGCCAAAGGTGGGTATAGGAATTGTATGGAGTGTGAGCAGTCTAAAAGCATTATTCAGTCCTCAGGCAGATGGGGACAAACACACACACACACACACTTGGCAAGTCTGGGATTAGAACACCGACCTAACTACTTTATCACACTACAGCATTACACAGTTACAGAACATGCTACCAAGATTACTGGGTCACAGCACTCCCAGAGGTGTATTTCTAGGTGGGTGACATCATCAGCCTTGCCAAAGGTGGGTATAGGAATTGTATGGAGTGTGAGCAGTCTAAAAGCATTATTCAGTCCTCAGGCAGATGGGGACAAACACACACACACACTTGGCAAGTCTGGGATTAGAACACTGACCTAACTACTTTATCACACTACAGCATTATGCAGTTACAGAACACGCTACCGAGATTACTGGGTCACAGCACTCCCAGAGGTGTATTTCTAGGTGGGTGACATCATCAGCCTTGCCAAAGGTGGGTATAGGAATTGTATGGAGTGTGAGCAGTCTAAAAGCATTATTCAGTCCTCAGGCAGATGGAGACAAACACACACACACACACACACACACACTTGGCAAGTCTGGGATTAGAACACTGACCTAACTACTTTATCACACTACAGCATTATGCAGTTACAGAACACGCTACCGAGATTACTGGGTCACAGCACTCCCAGAGGTGTATTTCTAGGTGGGTGACATCATCAGCCTTGCCAAAGGTGGGTATAGGAATTGTATGGAGTGTGAGCAGTCTAAAAGCATTATTCAGTCCTCAGGCAGATGGAGACAAACACACACACACACACACACACACACACACCAGTGGTGGGAACAGAACACCTGCCTATCTACAGATCACTATTACAATACTACATAGTTACGAGTCACGCCACACAGACTACACATTTCAAGGCTGTCATTATGACCTTCTAGGAATGCAGACATCAACAGGGATGCTGGCAGTTAAGATGTACATACCTGTGAACCTGTGTGTTTAAAGTAGGAATCCATCCTGACCTGGAGTATGCCCATCTGTGGAATGGATGACTACTATCACTATACAGGGTTACAATGGCCATGCCCATACACATAGAGGCACATAACTGACACAAGGTGTCACTGGGCATGCTCACACACTTAGTAGCACAGGGCTGTTTGGAATGCACTATGTGTCCATCTACACAAGGTTATACTGGGCATGCTCATACACTTAGTAGCACAGGGCTGTCTGGGATGCACTCTGATTCTAAACACGGAAGGCCACAGTGGCCATGCTATTACAGTTAGACATAAAGAACACATTGTAATGGACTCTGGTGTTAGTAGTTGTCATTGTTAGCAGGAATGCTGCACTACATATATCTGACACTGGTCTTATACACAATGTCTGCTGCTGTCCGTCACCTTAGATGTACCATTCTATACCAAGCACAATACTACCACTCGCAGTGATGTCTTGCTAGGAGTGGCAACTGCTTGACCAACACAATGAGCCAATGTCCTGCTGTAATTACGAGGTTGTCCAGTGTTTGTCATTCTGGGATGACATGACTGAAAGTAGACAGGCCTTTGTCACATATCACATGCATCCATGATTCAAGGGAGTGGGGATAATACCTAAGTCGCATTCACCCATATAGTGCCATTCCAAGGCAAATGTCCTAAACACAGGATAACACCCTGACACCTAGAGGACAACTGCATTGTATGCTTATGCTAACCAGTGCTAGATGTGTAGCATCCGTAATCACAGCTGCTCACTGTAGATCCAACAATGGGGAGTACTGACATCTGTGCAGTGAGGAACACCTGGCTGAAGGCTCTGTAGTGCACAATAGCACTACCACCATATACCTCAGAACCAGACATGTGGGCCATAACACAGGTATGGACCGCTCCAGGTGGTGGTGTCCCCACATACATAAAGGCCACTCACATGTACTGACCAGTACTCCCACAAAAGGCATCACAGATGAGTCAGGTGCAGGACACAGTGTCAAAAGCTGCATTCTAGGATGTAACCCTCAGACACCACCATGCCCTCGGACCACCAACACACATCCATACATGTGGTAGGACATATAATAGTACACCACCATGTGACCCTTGACCAGTGGACTGTACCAAGCTCTACATCAACTGTGCAGAGTACCCATGTACTGACACAGTTGCATCATGTGTTATGCAATGCAATGATACCACTGTCTGTAACCAGGTCAGCTGTACACATACCAGGGCACTTGGTTATTTACCGCATTAACAGATGACTGTTGCTGTACACCAGTAAACACCCTCATGTTTGGATATGACATACATGTACCTGCCCTGGATATGTACATGCCACACACATACAACATATATGTAAATAGCATAGCTGTTGTTGTCCTTTGTGCAGACAGGTGGCTACAGCCATTACACACATGCACATGGAATGTAGGTCCATGGCTGCTGAATGCTAACAGTACATAAGGTGTGATATCAATGTTGACAGAGGTAACATTCCCTCTGTACTGGTCACCCATTACACCTATCATATCATACAACAGTCCATGTGTCATGTATGTCATTACACATGTCCACCAATTGCAATGCCTACAAACATGCCCAAATGACAGGATTGTAGGACCTACACACATGTACATGTAGTGGTGTGCATTCAGATACCATGCGTGTGCAGTTGCTGATGTATGCAGGTGACGTGTGTCTTAGTACATCATGCAGTTGCAATGCAGCCTCAACATTGCCAACTGTATATGGTGATATGCTGAAAGTATGGAAAGATGTACCTCAGGTATGGACAGATGTGTGGACATAACTAAGTGGTGGGGCATCTTTGCAGATGGATGTTTGCTGAGGACAGCTCACAGGTGTGTCACAAGCGGTCCTACAATAACCTGTGTAACCGGTAAGCAATGGTTTTGTTAATTGAAGGGCAACACACACAACATAGACAGCGGTCAGGGTGACACAGAAGGTAAATCACTTGACACCTGTAACAGTTAAGACCTCCCATGTGCATATATCAGCACAGTTGCCAAAGGAAGCATCAGTACACTTTGTAACATGTGCAATACTGCTGTAAGTCTGTCATACATATCATGAGATAGGCAGGTGTTTGATTCACAGTACTGGCATGTGTGGTTGCGTGTGTGTCCATATATGTCACGTATGGTGGGGAATACATCTCAATTGTTACTCACTCTCCTGTACACTGTTGTAGACATCTGTACAGACTGCAATGTAGAAAGCAGGACATAGGCAGGGGTGTGTATCTCACACATGTGAGGTATCTGTATGTGTGACATAGGTGTATTCAATAGTGAATGCCACAGTGTGTGTGTGTGTGTGTGTGTGTGTGTGTGTGTGTGTGTGTGTGTGTGTGTGTGTGTGTGTGTGTGTGTGTGTATGTATGGCTGTCTGGTCCCTGGAGTGAGGATGTATGTTACCATAGTGAACTGATAAGACCCCTCCCCCCATCCAGGTGATGCAATCTACTATCCGTGTTGATGTCCCCGATCTTAGGCCATACTGACTACCTGTACATGTGTATTCTCTGTGGCATGTCATGTAGGTGCACAGTACTGTAATGATGATTTGCACATAGGCAGGGGTCCTCACCTCAACACTAGCAACTGTGTGTGTGAGTGTGTGTTACTGTGTCGGTGAATCTGTGAGTGTGTGGGTGTGTTACTGTGTCACTGAATACATGTGTGTCAATACCTGAGTGTGTGGGTGCAGTTGTGTGTTGGCATCCTGTCATGGGAACATGTATTACTGCTTCCCAATGAGGCATCACACTTCCCACTGGCCTCTACCCTTGTCATCAGCTAGACCGCTCTCTTACCTCACCACTCCATGTAACTGTACCTGTGATGTCACCCAGTATGGATGTCACGTCTGTAGCCACAGTAGCTTAATACACAGCTATCATGCTCTTGGATCAGTAGACGTGTTTGGAACGTGGGACATTCTAACTGTGATGTGGAAGCTACAAGGTGCATGCTGGTATTTTCATACATACCTGTGAGTAGTCCACATTTACATATGGGACACTAACTGCAAACACTGACATCCACCGGCACATGCAATTAGACCTGAAGGAGGAAAGCAGAACATCATGACCAACATGCAGTTACTGTTGTTACACAAGACACATACTGTTAACAGTACGAAATGCATTGTACACCTGTACTACATGGTATGTCTGCTGCCTGTCAACAGTACACAACAATTGTAATCTACACTTATCTTCCTAGTCTGTTCACCCTGTGCATCAGACCATATGAGCATGTCCCTGCACTGATGGTGTGGATGACAGGGATGTGGCACAGGCATCATCATATGCACAGGGTGATAATGTTTGCCAGAGGCCTAGGCTGCACCATTGGATGACATCATGTGTGTGGGTTAGGGCCTTTGATCTAATTGGGCATGTGTGGATGTTATGCATGTGTGTGTTGCGGTGCCCTACATATGTTTCCGGTGTGTGCGTGTATGTATGCACACAGTTCTGGCATGTGTCTGGCCTACACAGGGGTATTATTGACAGCTGCGGACTGTACAGGCCAGGTTTTACAGTTCACGGTGTCCGCCACGGCCACGTGACCTGTGCCTGCCAGGGGTTGCATGGGCACTACCAGGCAGAGGTGCAGATTGGGTACTGTCTGATGACACATGTCCACTGGAACCATGTCCCTGTTGGGACCATCCAGGGCCATGTGCACGTGGCCTGCTGTGTCGTGGTGTGGACAGCACAGCACCAGCTGCACTGCTGCTGCTACCACCACTATGGGAGCGGGCATGTGAGGTAGCTCATTCACGTAGACCTGAAACAGGTGATGTAGCAGGCCTACGTCCATGTGCCTGACGCCTCACTCCTACCAGATGTTCCAACACAGACAGCTCACTATCGCGGATTGTCATGCCATGGTCAAGGACTCCAACCATGTCACCCAATCATCTATCCAAAGCTTCAGCAATCTGCTGTTGAGCATTTACCATTGCCTGGATGTTGTTGTTTAAAGAATGGACAGCAGCCCTCTGAAGCCTCTGATCTTCTCTGTTGTGCCATTCAGCATGTGCCTGTGCCTCCATTACAGCCTGAAACATGCATCTGGTGACACCAGCTGCTGCGCTCTGTCTTGCAGGGGCATGTTGGCCAGAGGTCCTCCTATGAGCAGCACTGGCCACGTGCCTGTGTGGGGCATCACCAGTCAGTTGGCTGACACCATGGTGTGCAGGCACACCTTCCATAGCCCCCACACTTTCCTGTTCCAAGCTACCACATGCCAACTGTCCTTCCTCTATGGCCACTGGTGATGGGGTATGTGTAGGCATGAGAACTGTGTGCGGGGATGAGGGGATATAGGTGGAATGGCAACCAATGGCACAGATTCAGCCCCTGACAACCCTGCCTGTGCCTCAATCATACATTCATCATCACTGCTAGAGTCTGTGGGGACACTAACATCAGATGGACCACAGGAGGGGAATGCACCTACATCACCTGTGAGGGGCAGACAAGAACTGTACATTACAATCTATACAATAGACACACACACACACACACACACACACACACACACACACACACACACACACACACACGCTATGGCACCCAACATGCATGTGATATGACAGAAGGCATGCAACATGCATGTGATATGGCAGATGGCATGCAGCTCAGACAATAATAGTGGTAGTTATCATACATCCCTGGGTTGCACACAACAGCATGCATGTGTCATAGCAGAAGGCATGCAAATTACACAATCATAGTAGTAGTTAGCATACATCCCTGTGTTACACCATGTAGACCAGCACAGGTTAACAGTACACCTGCCTGATGTGTGGCATATGACCTTGACAATCACATGTAGTATGACATGTGATCTGCTGATGTGTGCAATGACATGCATACATGTTTAACACAATGGTGTCCTGTCAAATATACAGTGGGGTAATGGTGTCCCAATGCAGTGTTGTCTGTCCACCCTACAGATATACTGCACATTTAGCTGATGTGCATGGCCATTGCAGGGAATCATGAGGCATCTCTATTGCTATACAGTGTGAGTTACAGACACAGTTCATAGCCATGACTGTGTTCAGATACAATACATATATACTGTGGAATGTGACCCACATCACTGAGGTGTATACACACTAAACCATGATGTGGAATGTGTGACACAGGTCACTGAAGGGTATACGGATGACACCCCTGCACATCTGCAACCATATTGCTGCTGCCTGGCAACTATGGCCAGACATGGCAAACTCATCAGTACACCATGTCCCACATGACATCTGTGTACCACACACACACACACACACACACACACACACACACACACACACACACACACATGAGGAGCAAGGATGACATTGATGTCCGACACCAGCAAGGGGAATGTACTGTATCTGTGGGCTGATGTGGATACTGTACAGGTGACTGCTGTCATGTCATGACACACTCAAGATGTTCAACACATCTTATGTGGTGGATTGATGTCACGCCTACACAAGATGTGCACAGGCCTGTAGGATGTCTAGTGTTCCACATCTGCAATATAACCATTACACAAAGGCCATAGTTGGACCATGTGGAGCCAATGTATGACAGGGTGTACACACAAGCACATCACGTCTACTGTGTGTGTTGCTTCATGTCTCTGGCCATCCTCCATGGCCATGTGTGTACATGTGTTGGCCAAATGATTGTGACGGGCATCTATTTCACATGTCTGTGTTGTCCCATATGACATACACCCATAGATGTCATATGCTCCACTGATGACAGGGTTATGCAGACAAAGGGTGGTATGTTTGGTATGTGGGATATGTTTTTCAGGATAGTTAGGCAGTGTTGCAGCCAGCCCACTAGATGTCATGGACATGTCAGATAGCACATCACATTGTGTGACATTCATAGCAGGGGTATGATCCACACCAGTGAATCCTGTGGGCTGGCCATACTCCAGCTCACTGTGTAGTACTGTTTGTATTCCCCACATGTGTAGTTCTGATCTGTAGTACATGTCCCTACAGTGAACAGCACCTCCACCATTGTATGCACAGCTGTCCACACATCTGGCAATGACAGTTTGTGAGGTTTCATGTCAGTGTTTCACATAGTTTGCAAGTATTGCACATGGGTAGCCATTGTGATGCATTGCAGGTCCGACCTGTATATTGTGACAGGACCATACATTATGTGTACATGTGGTAAATGGCCACATGGCAGATAGATCTGTGCATTAACATGCCTGATAAATAATAACAGTCTCACCTGCAATGGGCTGCTGTCGCAGTGGAATGCCAGAGGTACCTAAATAGGAGTAACACAGCAGTATGATCATTATCCATGCCTGTATGATAGCTACAGGGTGCAATGTGCATGTTAACACATACACCAGTACAATAGACTATACTATGGAGTATGCACATGTGTGCATACACAGAGTAGCATACTATAGTATGCAGCATGTGTGTATACATGCCTTGCATATGATGTTACATTACATATTGTACAGTGACACATGTAACTATATGGAATATAGTTGTTATAGGTGCAGTAGTGACTTACCAGGCAACTCCAGGCTCGGTGGTTGAGAGACACCCACCTCCATGATATCGGCTAAGGCTTGTGGATGTTGTTCTGCAGGTGTCCCCAGGTTGGCCAGTAGCTCCTCGGTACGTGTGAGTGGGGGCTGGGTTGGTGGCCCACCACCTGTTGCACCTTGTTCCCTGGCGATTGCATTTGCATGCTGTTTCACCCATCTAATGAGGTCTGTACAGTGTCTGCACCTGCTGGTATGTGCGGTTGTGGCCACCCACATCATTAACCCTCCTGCAAAGTTCCTGCCACAGGGCATCCCGCTGCTGTGCATCCTGTGGCACATGGCTGAACAGGACATCATGATTGTCATGTAGGTATGGGATGAGGGCCTCATCCTCCAAGTGGGTATAAGGTGGTAGCCTTGCACACGGCATACCTGGAAGACATAATGATGGAGACAGGTCACAGTAACTCACAGAGACATACAGAGCTACAGCTGAACATACATGTGTATCACATTTATTACGATTAAATAGTTGTCTTTGCAAATCTACATGACACTGACACCACTGACATGTTTGTGTCACACACATTTGACACTCAATGGTGATTGGATATTATCACCATATATGTGTGTGTGTCACCTGATTACATTGCTCATACTCCATGTGGATGCTGTCTTGATGTGGGCATGTCTGTTTGCCTGTACTGGTGTTCTTACCTATCAGCACATGGCTGGATGTGTCCACATTAATGCAGTCGACCTTGATGCTGTGTATATGTCACATATAAAGACTTACACTGCCTTAACGGACATGACCTGTGACCCTGCAGACTTGCTCATGGAAGGTTTTACATGTATGTGTTTTGCCATATACATCTACATGGCACTGTACAGCAGTTCAACATCCTGCCATGTATCACCTGTGTTGCACATGTGATACACATGGGACACTGGCTAGCCAGATGGTATTTGCAGGGATGGATATCAACTATAGCATGTACAGTCAAAGTCAACTAGTAGGCTATATGCCCTGGGCCATGTATGAATCTAGGATGAAAGGTTACCTAGCTGTAGCTGACAGGTGGGTTTCTGGGGCCAGGTGAAGCAGTGCCACATAACTGATCCACAGGGTTAATGATACATTTACCATGCGGTCATCACACCATGTCTGAGAGGGGCAATGTGCAGCTTTGCTGGACAGGAATGCATAGTATGGCAGGAGTATGTAAAGTGTATGGGACAAGGATCTGTCCAGCATGTGGTGATCCTAGTACTAGGAAGGTGGATGTCCATGAAGTATGTGTTTGAGATCAGGATGTGTATGTGTAGCATGTCCAACATCACTGGGTTGGACATGGCTTTATTCAGGGTAGGCATCATGCTACATAGTGGAGATGGGGATTGGGAAGGCTGGTGTAGGCCATCTGAACATGGCCAATACCCCTTAAAGGAAATATGTGATCTGATATGGGTCACTTGAGTGTTGAGTATGGCTGGACAATGATCTCTATATTCATGGATGGCACCCTGTCATGATTAGGGTTGCCACATATGACTACCTGACAGGTGTGGTGATGTAACTATCACAGGAAAGACAACTGCCCAGCTGCATCCCTTACACACAGTGTCCATTATGTTGACCGCTGCCTAGGTGGTAGTTCATGGGTACAGGGTTATTAACATAGGGGTGACAATGCAATATGTAGCTGTCAGATTGTGCCCATATGTCACACACCTCACCCACAAAGCCCCTTCTGTATGTTGTCCACAACACTCTGAGTCAGCTATTGCTCCTAGGTCATAGTCATTTGCATACTTCAATAGGCAGATGCCTTCTGTTAGTCTGTGTGGTATAGACTACAATGAGGGGGAGTACAATGAATTAACCCTGTCTTACTGTAGCTGGCACTGGTGTGATGTGCATGTATTATTCAGACACCTTCTGTAGTGTTGGTTCTGCCAGCAGTCCCATTGCAAAACACTCCTGTGACATAGGAATGTACATCTAGTATACTGAGTGTAGGTGGAACACAGTATGGGTGATGATGTCCTATGACCTGGCAAGGTTATGATATGCAGTGTGAAATCAACCTTACTGTCATCTACATCTGTACTGCTGACATCAAATAAGTTGATCAAGGTTCATGGCCTTTCAGACCAGACTCAGCAGGGTAGTAGTGCAGTACTTCCCATTATCAGTGGTGTCTCCCCTTTGTGGGTTGTGATACCTGTTGGTGTGCACCATTCAGTGTGTACACAGCCTGACATGAAGCTATGTTTTACATGATGTGTATGTGGAGAGCAACTTGTTTTGCCATATGTGTATGATACAACCTGGGATGTGGACAGGTCCCATGCAGCCTGAGTGCAGCTTGTACCTGCATAGTTGTGGTTACAGGGGCTCTGTAGTGTACATGGATATATGATTGTGTACCTGTTGGGGGCAGTGTGTTTATGTTATCCAAGACCCTATCTGGATTGCTTATTCATGCTCAGCACTTGTTCAGAACTTGTAAGCACTACGTAAGCTACTAATTACTATAGCACTCAATCTTCCTCATTACCTAGAGGTAAACAGTTTTTGTACGTACTTTTCTCACTTGCTTAGAGTAAAACAGCTCTTGTACTCACTTTCCTCACTTATCTAGGGGAAAATAGTTTTATATTCAGGCATGTCCAAGGGTCAGCTCCCAGTGTTCTCTCCTGTCTATCTGATGAATCTGGACATCTTGAGGCAATGTAGAAATTGCCTCATGTACACAGACAACCCTCTCTGCCTACCACCCAACACTACAACCTGTGAGAGATGCACTTATCTAGCCAAACTGGAGGTAAAGCTCTCTCCAACCAAGACTGAACCTGACAGTCATGTGGAGAAGGTAAACATTTGCACCACACCACACTCATCACATAGTCTCACTAAATCTACACCACCATAATCCACACATAGTAACACAAAAACATTCGCAGAGGCTCTCAATAATAATCTGTCTAAGCAACAGAGACCTCCAAAGTGGAAACGCAAGCAGCCTCCATCCCCCAACACAACCCCAATGGCACATAGCCCACAGACTCAGTGTGCCACTCAACCACAGCCAATAAGGCAAATCAATGTACCCAACACACTAGTCATAGGTGACTCTATAGTCAGGCACACTGATGTCCCACTCACCAGGCTAAACAAGGAGAAGGTTACTGTCAGCTGCCTGTCGGGTACCAGGATCTGCCACATAACCCACACACTCAGGTCACTCCACAACAAGTACAAATATGACTCTGTCATTGTCCATGTTGGTGTGAATGACCTGAGACATACCTCCCTGGACTACATGAAAAGAGACATGGTAAGAGCTCTCCGATCCTGCAGCCCAGGCAGGTATGACCTTAGCCCTGAGTAGCATTCTGCCATCGCCCAGAATGATACCGCAGTACGAGGACAAAATGATTGACTTCAACAATTGGCTAAGCTTCTGGTGTCATTCTAAGGGGATCCAGTATCTGTCTGCTTGGGATGACATGGTCGACAGACCACAATGCTTTGCCAAAGATGGCCTGCACCTGTCTCTCCTGGGATTCCAGATACTGGCTAAGGCTCTTGCTGCCCCTATAGTGCCTTCTTTAGGCAAGGTTCAAATAACATATTCACCACCATAACAGGAACAGGCAAGCACAAACTGAGGGTAATGCTACTCAATGCTGGAAGTCTAAATCTCAAAATGCACTCACTCGAGGCACTCCTTGTAATGGAGAACAATGATATCTGTGCAGTGACTGAGACCTGGTTCATGGCTCCAGAGAGCACCCCTGCACTACCAGGCTATAACTCATACCACACTTTTCGGCCATATAACCTGGACTGAAACATCCAAGGTGGAGGTGTGTCCATATTCGTTAAGGATATCCACCCTTCCAGGCTAGATGCTTAGCACAATGCATCCGAGGTTATCGAAGTGCAACTACCTCTGGGCTAAACTGCAAACCAAATCGTAGCTTGCTACAGACCCCCCCACCATGCCCCAAGATTCCCACTCCTCTTTTCTTGATGTACTGGAAATTATTAGGGTTCAACCAAACACCCTACTAATGGGCGACTTCACCTACCCCACCATTAACTGGGAAAACTACTCGTGTACCAACTCATTAGCTCAACGCTTTCTGGAATTCATAAACTCCAATGCCCTGGATCAACTTATCCACATACCCACCAGGGGCAATAATATCTTAGACCCAGGCATTACCAACATGACTGACCGATGTTCCACACCTGAAGTCAACTCCTCGTTGGTCCGATCCGACCATAAGCTAAACACCCTTGATATCGACATCCCGCCCCCACCTCCCATTAAGGAAACCACAATATAATATTTTTAAAAAGCCAACTTCATGCTTCTTAAGACAGAAGAGGTGAACTTCATGACACCCATGCAGATGGACAATACAGTTACAACTGCTGAATCCTACACAAATGCACTCTATAAGCATTTACACGAGTGTATGGATCTTGCTATCCCAAACAGAACCAAGACACTATCCTTCAACATAAGGAAGCCAATCTGGTGGTCCCCTGCCATAAACAAATTGTACAACAGAAGGAAGAAACTGTTGCAAAAGAGAGTACAATCCCATGAGTGGAGGAGCTCCCTGGTCAGCCTCAGTAAGAAGCTGAGAGCCCTTATAAGATCCTCCAAAGCTAGCTATGGAAACAAAACCACTACTAATTCCAAGGACAACCACAAAGCATTCTATAGCTACGTCAAACATCTCAATGCCAACACCCTGATCTGCTCTGAGTTACAGCACAAAGGCAGGAACATTACAGAACCAACTGATATTGCCAACATCCTGGCAGATAGGTTCAGTGCTACCTTCCCCCCTCTCAACCCCTAAAGGGCCCATATCTATACAGGAAGAATGCAGAGTCCCTGTAATCACAACTATGCAGGTAAAATCTGCACACTCTAAAGCCAATATCACAGCATCCATGGGACCGGACAACATCCCAGGCTGCATTTTACACGAACTTCAGAATGAACTGGCTCCCCACTTACGCACCATGTTCAATAATAGCCTCGCATCAGGCTTTGTGCCCCCTGAATGGCACACAGCAACAGTTATCCCACTCCACAAAGGTGGCGCCACAACAGACCACGGGACCTATTACCCTATAAGCCTGACTAGCCTGGTCTGCAAGGCTATGGAGCACATCATCATGGATGTCATTCACAGAGACATTGGGTACCTCCAAACCTTTGACCCTCCCAGTTTGGCTTTGTTAAGGGCAGACCATGCCTCCTAAACCTGGTGGACTTCTTTGAGACAGTTACCAAGGCATTAGATGACGGTAAGGAGATCCACACAGCCTACCTAGATCTCTCAAAGGCTTTCAACACCATTCCCCATTCTGGTATTATCGACATACCCATCCACCTGAACATTAACCCCTACGCCATGAGATGGTTTGCAAAGTGGCTCATGGACAGAACCCACACAGTGGGAGTTGCATACCCTAGGTCCAACTGTAAACCAGTTACAAGTGGCGTCCCCCAGGGCTCAGTCCTAGGACCCCTCATGTTCGGTATATACTTCTCTGAGGTACAGGCAAGCACAGGAGGACTTTGGCTGAAAAGGTTTGCAGACGACTGCAAACTAGGGACCAGAATTATTTCCCCAGCTGATACAGACACCCTCCAGAAGGGTCTCACTGAGATGGATAGCTGGTGTCAATATCATGGCCTCAAGCTGAATGCCAAAAAGTGCATAGTCATCCCCTTTGGATAAAACTAATTACCCATGGACTACCACATAGGTGCTAGTCCCCTACATACAGAAAAGGTAATAAGGTATCTGGGAACCCAAGTAGATAGCAACCTCTCCTTGGATAACCATAATGGCAAGGTGGTTAGAATATCCTTCTACGTGGCCCCCCTAATCTCAAATGAGTTCACAATCAGAACAAAGGAGGTCATTGTGCCTCTCTACTCATGACTTATTAGACCCATTAAAGGATACAACACCCCATTTGGGATGTACCTTACAAGACAACTGCAACAGCTTGAAAGACCTCAACAGTACCACACCAAGAGGATTACTGATCTCAAACAGATGACCTATGCAGCCCAACTAAAGAAACTCCAGCTGTACTCGGTTGCATATCGCATACTCACAGGTGATCTCTGCTTGACATACAAGGCCCATGTCCAACCCAGTATTGCTGGATATGCTCCACCTAAACAAAAGCCCCTGAGAGCCACATGCTCTAGGGATATACACCTAACCACAATGATAACTAGGATGTGCTGGAGGAATAGATTCCTGACCCAGAGGCTCCCCATGCTTTGGAACATGATTCCAATGTACATCAGGCAGGGCCCCTCACTAGCACTCTTCAAGAGAAACCTTGATGGGTGGATGAGAGACAGACATGTACCCCGGGGATCACTGCAGTGGCTCTGTTGGACAGAGGCACAGGGAACTAATGGCTCTGCTGTTCGGAGGCACAGGGAACTAACCTAAGGGGGGTGGCGGAAGCCAACACACTCTAGCAAGGCTTATAAATACCCTTGGCCAGACAGCTTAGTACCTATCTTATGTTCATGGTTAGTTAACTAGCTCTTCCATTTTACTTTGCTATCATGCTGATAAACTGTCGGGTGACTACGAGTCTCATTTATTATTTATTTATTTATTTATTTATTTATTTATTTATTCCAGTTTGATTACCAGTGAGGTCCACTGGGCTAGGGGGCCCGTTTTCAGTGGAGGCCCATGGAGAAAAGCTCCACAGAACAAAGTTTATTAACATAAACATTTTTCAAAGATAGTTTAAAATACAGACAGTGGGTTTCTTCAACAAGAAATAAAACAAACAATACAATTTCAATTTAGTTCATGAGATAAATGAGAATATAGCATAATAGCTATATTTTACTATTTAGTTACGAGTACGAATTAGCAATTGAGAGTGAGGTTAGGAAGGTAAGAAGGTTAGTCAGGAGTGAAGGGGGAAGGAGAGTTTGACAGGTGTGGGTGGAAGAGTGCAGTTGCATTTCCTGTTTAGGTAGAGGTATGAATGAAGTTGAGATTTGAAGTTATTATGGTTGTTACAGGTCCTTAGATAGGAGGGCAGAGCATTCCATTTTTTTTTTTGTTAGGGTAAAAGATAAGAGAAGCTGACCAGCTGGGCGCTTGGGTTTTTAAATGGTGATCAGGTTTTGGTGAGAAGATCTAAGGGGGGAATATGGTTGTAGTATATTGGATAGTGCAGGGAAGTTAGAGGGTTGGAACAATAATTTGTGGGCTGTAGTTAATTGGTGAAAGTATAGTAGATTGGGAAGTTCAAGCCAGTTTATAGAGTGAAGGGAGATCCTGTTATTGTGTATTGTAAATGCCAATAGACATAATAAATGTTTACTTAACATAACAGTAATGTTATGTAAAATGTAATACATATCTGCCTACAATACTGTACATTACACAGTTATTGGCACAATATCCCACAATGCAAATCATACTTGCACAGTATGCCAACCTTCGACATGTTATTCTCAGTAATACACCCATACATATGCCTACTGTTACAATATATCAACATATACTATCCCCTGTTATAGCACGTACTTGTTGGACCAACCCTGCCACTGACAGCGGCTGGTGAGGAATTGATGGGTTCAAAGCCTTATATAGCATCCCTTGTGGTGTATGCGGTGTTTGCCTTGTGACCTACAGCAGTACACGCATAAATACTACAAGCATTACTATGCTCAACAATATATCATTACAAGATAACTGTTTCCACTATATGCATTGTGTACACTTTAATTATTACAGAACAGGTACTACATACACAGACATACTGAGTGTTCTACATACCTTATTAGTAACCTGAGGTGTCGTTGACTGTTATTTCAATCCTTTTCAGTTTGTGTTTCAATCTTCTTTGTAATGCTCTGCTGGTATATACAGATGGTTTGAATGTGTGATAAGCCATCCTTTTATAGTTAAAATATCGGTAACATGTGCTATCCTGACCACCAATTGGTGTTCCAAAGTAGTTAATTAGATGCACATCAGCTGTGCAGCTACTCCATTAGCCAATACCATGGCAACAGTGGTGTATAACTGAGTACTTCACTTGGGCGTTGTCCCTTTGCCTTACTTTCGAGGTAGACAGCCTGGATGTGTTGTTTGTGATGTATTTCAACAGCTATATGGAGACAGACAGAGATATATTAGCGTCATGACTCCCGTGGATTGTGTGTCATGGCTAGCAGATGTTGCTCTACATGTGAGTACAGCTGTTATATTTCAGAACATTGCTACTTATGCAGGGTTTGTTTGTACCTGATACTTCTGCAGATGTTTCAGTCTGGCAAGGATGTTTGGGCAGCTCAAGGCTGTATGGCTATGCATGAAATGTTAGGTGGTTTACAGTGTGCTCACCAGACATCTTTGGTTTGGTGTACATGTGTATCATAATGTGTTGTTAATCAGTAATTGATAACACTTCTTGGTGTACACACAACCCTCTGAAACGGGATTAGTGCAAACAAACCCTGTAACAGCAGCAGCTGTTCATTGTATAACAGCAACTATTTCACATAGGGCCATGTTAGTGTGTCTCTGACAAGGTATGTTAAGGCTTCTGCAGATGTCATACAGTGAGTGAATGATTTGTGATGTTATTATAGTTTGTATTGTAATTGGTTTGGGTGTGGGGGGAGATGTTGGTGGGTGTACATGGCAGATGCAGGTGTGTAGGAACTGCTTTTATACATAATCGATATGTGTGTGAGGGTTCCTTCCCTATTTGAACACCTATCCTTTAGTGGACTAATACTATGGTAATTGCAGGCTGATTCATTAAGGCACTGTTAATTGGTTCCTGTATAGCATGCAGGTGATTTTAGTCCTTGAATCCTTTCGGCAATACATCGGAATGTAATAAAGTGTTGCTACATGAAAGCTGTCTGTGTATTTCTGTCATAGGTATTTGCAGTCATTGTAGTTGTGTTGGTGACTGACCCTCTTTGGCTAGGGTTGCCACCTTTTCAAATGGCCATAGTGGGACATTTTCGGGACACACATCAGATTTTACAGGCCAACACAAACCCACGGTCAGTACACAGGATAGAACTTTCCTTTTTTGCCTAAATATAAGCTTATTCTTGTAGCAGTTTAGTTGCTTATCCTGTTTCCTGTAACACGTAGGTATTTTAGATACATAAATAACTATTTTATGCAACTATAACATTACATATGGGACATAATTATGTCCTACAATCTCAGGACATTTGTCATTTTTAATATTTTTGGTCAGGACACAACCACCGGAAGCGGGACTGTCCCTCACACAATGGGACAAGTGGTAACCCTATCTTTGGCTCATGTCCATAGCACATATTTGTAATAGTGTATAGGCATAAACTCTCCATATCTTTTGTTCATAAAGTTTGGTCGTGGCGGAATGTGTGATCGCTATGGTCCATGTTATACTCATATATGAACACTTCAGCCACTGTTTACGGGATACCTACGGAATCCCGAATGCACACATTTCCGACGCCCACAGTACCGGGCCCAGACTCCCATACCCCACATTACCGACAGCGACAGTCAAACTCGCGAAAGTAACACAAACATGGAACACACACACGCGCACACACAGACACACTGCTACCCACCACATCCAAACAAACCATCCTACAATACGTATGAGCAGGTGGACAAGCCCCCCTACACCCCCATGTGGGTGGCTGCATCCCCCCCACCCCCCCACTTTAATATTCTACCTCCGAGATCGCACAAACAGACGCACAAAGTAAACCCACACCCACACATTACAGTCCCCCAGGAACACACAACACACTCAGAACACACACTTACACACACTACAGCCCTCAGAAACACACTTACATACAGTAACCTACCTGAACCGCAACACCAGAAGCACTAACTAAATGTCCCTTAACATTGGGATTTTAAGCCTCGCGCTTCTGATGTTTCGGTACTGTGGTCTTTCAGTCTTTAAGCCTCGTGATTACACGCGTCGGTATGTCAAGCATTTGGTATTTGCTAGGTATCCCATTTATATGTACCTCCATGGTTATGTAGATGTTGTTAATCTATCTATATATCTACATATATATATGCATATCCCCATATAGCGACATATCTCTCTCTCTATATATATATACATATGCTGATATATATATATATATATATATAGAGAGAGAGAGAGAGCATACACCTTTCATTGGGTACATGGCGGTTTGTCCTATTTCCACACATTCCTCCCTTTTGTGTTTTAATCTGTCAGAATACACAACTC
Source organism: Protopterus annectens (assembly GCF_019279795.1). Lineage (NCBI taxonomy): Eukaryota > Metazoa > Chordata > Ceratodontiformes > Protopteridae > Protopterus > Protopterus annectens. Next base: position 351,271,211 of record NC_056741.1, on the reverse strand, counting down.
AACTGCCGTTGGTACATCTCAGGTAGCTTAGTGGTAGGTTATTGTGAAGATTGAGTACATGGTTGCGTGGCAGTGGTCATTTTACCTCTCAGAGCAGGCACTGGTAGTGCAGGGGTGATTAACACACATTTCAGTGGTTGTGTGTTCCAAATGTTTATTATTCTGTGGAATACTACCTATATATGCAAGCTGTGGTTAAGGTATACTATGTAACATGTAAATCATCTCTGACTTTATTGGGATTTGAACCAGGACTGCACAGATATAATGCAAATGCTGTAGCCATTACACCATTGACATTAACGTTCCTTCTACCTATTTCCTATGTCCATGAATCCTATGTGTAAGCTTGGCTACACAACAGGCGGAGCCACCAGCACCCAGTGAGCTTCTCAAAATACCAACATAACACATGAATTGAGAGACTATACATTAACATCCTAACTACATTTGGCATAGCCCCTCACTGACACACTTCAGGGGAAACCTTGATGTGTGACTGGCCAACAGTATATACACCCCTGGGATCATGTGTCTCAGAAACATACAGCCAGGGTGGGAGGGAGCCACTCCAGTTTTACAGCTGCAAGACCTGTTGGGGAAATTGAATGCTGTCAGGTTGTCATGTTAACATGCCCTTTTGAGATCACTATGTGCCCCTATCACCCTACAGCACCCCAGTCTTCAACAGCTTCCAGCAACTCTATCTGGAATCACTTCATTGGCTATGCTTGACAGAGGCTCAGTTACTTCATCAATGGTGCAGGTAAAGCCACCACACTGTAGCTATGCTTCTAAATGCTCTTGGGTGGATAGCCTACTACCTATCTGTGAACCTCTACAGTGCAGGCCATCTCCAACATCATATGTGATTATACAGAGTTTTCTGATCACAATATACAGTGCAAAATCACCATGTAGTCAGACAACAGTTAAGTACAGCAATAGCATACAGACTACTGATACAGAATCACTCCAAAAGCCTATCTTGGAAGCTAGTGGACATGTATAGGTTTCAGGCTTTGTATAGCTTACCAGTGGGTTACCTACAGGAAAGATGGGACACAAGCACAGATGGGATATATGCCTGCAACAATGCCATACCAATTTGCATGTGTCAGCCTAAGGCTTTGGAATGCTGGGCAAGGCTATTGGTGCCCCCATGGTGCCGTTTTTAGGCAGGTCTCAGAGGTGAATCTCATCTCCATGAACTGCACAATAGCGGAACCAATGAGGGTTAGGCTATTCAACACCAGGGGTAGTACTCATAACATGCACGCACTCACAGCACCCCTCAGTATGGACAACATCTACATCTGTTTTGTGACTGGAACCTGTATAAGGCTCCTGTGAGCACAATGGCACTACCTGACTACAACCCATAACACACATTTCAGCCACTTAACATGGACTGGCACAGACATGGAGTGGGTGTATCCATATTCATCGGGGATACCTACACCTCCAAGTTAGTGGGGCAGCATGATACCTCTGTGATCATCCATGTGCAGCCAACATCAGCCATGACTGCAATGCAAACTGTGAGCTGCTACAGATAACCCTCCATGACCTAGGAGCACCACTACAACTATCTGGAGACAGTGGTAAACATGACAGTCCTACCAGACACCCTGTTATTGGTCAGTGTCGGCTACCCTACACTTAACTGGATAACCTACTCCAGTATTCACTTCCAGGCCCAGCACTTCCTGGGATTTATCACCTCATATGGCCTGTATCAGTTGGTAGATGGACTAACGAGAGGTGAAAACATACTAGAAGTGGTAATCACTGACATGTGCAACAGGTGCAGTACAGCAGAGGTAAACCGGTCACTGTTTAGATCTGACCATGAACTATTCACTGATGATTTCCACTCCCAACCATCTCCCCCACCCAAGGAACACACAGTGAATACCTCTCCTACAGCTAAATGCACAGTACTAATGAGAGAGGTGGGGGGGTTCACAGCCCCCACGTTCAGGGATGACACTGCACAAGATACAGACAAAATTACGAATGCACTCTATAAGCACATACAAAGATGTATGGGTTGTGCCATCAATGGTAAACCAGGACTCTCTACTCCTACACAAGGACACCAGTCTGCTGAACCCCCGCATTATACAGACTATACAACAGAAGTAGGACAGTAGTCCAGAACAACAGCAAATCCCAAGACATGCCGACGCCCATGACCAGTATTAGCAAGATAGTTATGTTAGTCATGTAATCAGCCAAGGCTGACATCCACAGGTAAATAGCCATGGATTCAGAATATGACCACAAAGGCTTCTTTGGCTATGTCAAGGATGTAAGCAGTAACACACAGATTTGCACTGTGCTGGTGCAATATTGCACTGAATATACTGACCCTACTGATATCACCAACACACTTGATGATACATTCGGAGCAAGCTTCACCCCCTACTGGGCCCACAACAATACCCAAAACATACAGTATCCCAGACATCTGAGACATACAGGTGGTAATGGCCCTTTCAAACGGCATGACAGAGCATCAGTGGAGGCAGATGGTGTCCCAGACTGCATCCTGCAGACACTACAAGACAAAGTGACCCCCCGCCTAATATAGCAATTCAACATCAGCCTCTACACAGGCTACATGGCCATTCACTGGCGCATGGCAACAGCTATTCCACTCCACCAAGGTGGTGACACAACTGACCATGGTAACTACCACCCCATAAGCCTGAGTAGCCTGATCTGCATCTCTATGGAGCGCATCCTCATGGCACTCATTAACATAGACAATGGTAACCTCCAGACACTTGACCCAACTCAGGTCAGCTTGATTGAGTGCAGATCATGCCTACTGAACCTGTTTGACATCTTACAGTCACCTAGACTTTAGGTGTGGGTTGACCCAACTCAGGTCAGCTTGATTGAGTGCAGATCATGCCTACTGAACCTGTTTGACATCTTACAGTCACCTAGACTTTAGGTGTGGGGTGTGGTAGTTCACACATACTACCTGGACCTCGCCAAGGGTTTTGACTCCATTCCCCACTCAGGTATTATTTCTACACTCACCAGCCAGTACATACACCCATACATCACAGGTTGGTTTACCAAAAGGCTTACACACACACCCTACATGGTAAGCCTATCAGCCTCCAGGTCCAACTCTTGACCAGTCACAACTGGTGTCCCACAGGACTCAGTCCTGGGACCCCTACTGTTTGCCATATACTTCTCAGAGGTATGGGCTAACACAGGTGGACTACAGCAGGCCGTGTTTGCCGATTACTGCAGACTGAGAGCCATAAATGACAGTCCAGCTGTCACAGACGTCCTTCAAGGGGCCTCACATAGACCAACACAGGGTGTCAGAGTGATAGCCTCCAGCTAAAGGCCACATATTGCATTCCATTTTGGGAAACTACACACACACATATTAACACATGAATGGCAGACACTATAATTCAGATGACGTAATGGGTATGTGGGGACTACATTACATAGTGATCGCTCCTTTGACAGTCATATCTGCAAAGTAGTTAGGATATCCGTCTATGTAGGCCATCTGATTCCTTAAGGGTTTGCATCTAAACAGACTTAGGTTATTGTGCCCCTTTACTCATCAGTCATCAATCCCATCATCGAGTATGATAACCCATGTTGGATGTACCTCAGAAGACACATCTGACAGCTGGAAGGGCCACGAACATACCTCGCATAGAGAGATAATGCCCTCAGACATGTGTCCTATGCTGCCAGACTGCATAAACCCTTGCATTACTCAGTGGCTTATCATTTACTCAGAGATGATATTTGCTGGCCAACAAAGCTGTGTCCAAGTCAGACTTAATGGATATGCTCCACCTATGGGACTCCATGTCACAGTGAGCCACACACTGTAATGAGCTACACCTTGCCACAACCATAACTGGAAGATGCTGGAGTGGCAGATTCCTATCACAAGTACTCCTCATGATTTGGAACTACATCCCTGATTACATTATACTGAGCCCCTCACTAACACTTCAGGGAATCCTTGCAGAGTGGGTGGGGAACAGTGGATACACCCCAGGGATCCCGCAATTGGCTCTGCTCCACAGAGGGACAGTTAGTTAATCAATGGGGTGGCGATAGCAGACACATTTTGGCTATGCTTATGAATGGCCTCGGGCAGTTAGGCATGTACCTACCTATGTACCTATGAACCTATACATACAGTATCGACACATGCTGATAGCTTAATTTACTGTTTGGGTATTGACTTACCTTGTGCCAATGGCAATTGTGTGCACAATAGTTGAGGGCTGCCTATGTAGGATGCACACAGTAGACCACCTATACATGACAATTTATAGGTGGGCGTGTGTGTGTGCCATCCATGTTTGCTGTGTGTGCAGGTGGAGAAGGGTGTCAGTCCATAGGCGCCTACACTGTCAGTGTGTGTGCTATACGTTCCCTCTTTGCCAAGGCATGGGCATACTGGGCACACCTCCATCTGCCTACTAGGGATGGCACAGGGTGTGCGTGGTCTGAGTCCCTCTGTGCCTGTGGGGCCCTTGGCAATGATGGTGGGTTGTGAGGGCCTTCACCATTCTGTCCCTGCTGCAGCTGTTTCCACAGGATCATACTATGTAGCATGGCACATACTATGAAGATGTTGGCACACAAGCCTGGAGAGTACTGCAAGGCTCCACCAGATATGTCCAAGCAATGGATCCGTGATTACAGCATCCCAAACACATGCTCTATGATGATTCTGGTTTCTGCATGTGTCTCATTATGGCGTTCTTGCATGGATATGTGTGCATTTCTGATGGGAGTCATCATCCACGGTTCCAGTGCATAGCCAGCATCCCCCACCAGGTGGCCATATGGGATATCCCCCCTGACAAATACCTGATACAGCTGTGAGGCATGCCAGATGTGGGAGTCGTGACAGCTTCCAGGGCTGCCAGCACACACATCCATGATAATGCCCTGGGCATTGCACATGACCTGGCAGTTGATGGAGGGATATCCCTTGCAGTTAATGTAGCGCCTACCCTGCTCACCGGGTGGTGTCTTGATGTGTATGTGCGTGCAGTCTATTGCACAATGTACCTCTGGGTAGTCTGCCACATGGTGGAAGAGACGCATATTGCTGGCCAACTCCTCCTGCTTTCGGGGGAAGTATATGTGCTCATTGGCATGTGGTAACATGGCATCCAGGAACTGGTAGATTACCCCGGATGCTGATGCCTGTGAAATCCCCATGATATCCCTAGTTGACCTTTGAAAGGTAGCTGTGGCTAGTATTCTCAAGCTTACACATACCTTCGTGTCCACTGGGATGGGTTTCCCTCTGTTATTTCTGGCTCTGAGGTGTGGCCGGCACAGCTCAACAAGTTGCTGTATAGTGTCCCTGTCCACCCTGTAAAGCTCTACTATCTCCAGATCATGTAGCCCCTGGCAGGTTACCCTGGGTCTGAACACTATTCTCCTCCTCCGGTGCCTGAGATGGTTGTCTGCATCATCCTCCACACCACCATCAGTCTCCAACACATGCTGGTGAATCAAAGCTATGGCAGCCCCTAACATGTGTATATTAAAAGTTTCCCATTTGTATACACCAATGGTGCAGAGTGTCTGGGAATACACAAGTGTGTGTGAGGTGCTTTCACACTTTATACTATTATGCAATGGATGCTGCTGGTGTAATTGAGTGTGTATGTGCAATTCCAGCTGCAGGGTATCTTAATTATGGGTTTTACAGAAGGTATTGCTATTGTAGGGCCTTTGGTGTTGACTTACGCTTGGCTGCCGTGATTCATCTATTGCCCTTTACTTCACTTTTCAACCCGATTCCCCTCCCATTATCAGGCATGCAGCCAGCTGCCTGCTTTCTTGTGTTGTACTTTCCCAACCCAGGATTGTGTAGCGAAATGTGTTATGTAGCTGATCTACTGCAAGTTTGCTTGGTTCTGCTGTGACAGTTCTCTTTTCTTTGCAGTACGACACCACCCCTTTCCTGTTCTGCAGGTAGCTGCTAGCAGCCTTGTTAGCTGTTGTCAATGGCCCACTGTGAGTTCCTAGGTGTTAATTACTCATTTGTACTCCAATTACCCATGCTGCAGCATTTCCTTATTGTTTTCCCGTATCCTTCCTGTTTCAGCTGTGGTGCGTGCCGCACACAGCCGTTTACCGGGTTTCAAGCGTGTATTCATCCACGTTCACATGCACTTTCGGTTACCTTGTGTGCTCTCAGCTAAGCAAAGCTATGGCTACTTCCACACCCCTATCCTGTGGCTTTGCTTAGCAACAGGCAACCCGGATTAGCAATGCTCCAATGTGCTTACAGCTAAGGTGGTGCACCCCTCTCTTGATGTCATCTTTATCTCCAGGCCACACCTCGGTGTTGTACCACTATGCTGTGATGTACATCCTTATGCCGGTGGGGATTTTGCGATTCAGTATTACTTGTCTTATTTGTATGGCATTGACTACTAATTCCTAGTTACCGCGCAGAACACTGTCACAGACCCAGAGCAACCCTTGCGCCATGGTTGTGGTGTAGCATGCTTGCCATTGACTATTATGGGGAATTCATGAAATGTGTTACATTGCAGTTTTATTACATATAAATATATTTTCATTGTGATCCCGTATGCGCACCGATGCACTGAGATTTTACTTTGCATTAGTGTGGCCATGACATTAAATTTTTTTTTATGTGTTGTGCATGTTTTTTATGCCAATGGCTATATATTTAGCCATTGGCATATATTAACATTATAATACGTGAGTTTGGTCCACTGTCATGGCTCCAGTTTTATGTTTGAAAAAATTTAAACCTTTTTTGGTTTACATTTCTGTATGCTTATGCTACGCCTGCACCACTTCATGAATTGCTTATATACCTCCATTTGCATGCTACACTGCTGCACATAGGGTAATTAGCATACATGCGCCGGGAGCTGCGCAGCTGTGGCATATGCTGGTAGTGCACGTGGAAACAGCTCGTACCTAAATCGCTCGGCAGCCATATTTGGCGTTAGATCGCTGATGCTATCCCTGCGCCTGGCGCAAGCTTCATGAATTCTGGGGATTGACTTTTTTCAAGGACTTAATTTGAGGAACACAGTCCTTTCTTTTGGATATGACTGTAGAGGTGAAGTCATTGTCAAAACGAATAACTTTTTACCCATCTTGATAGGGGAATTAGTCCAAGCTGATTTCAGCACTAAGTCCTTGTCTTGCAAGGAAAGAAATCTAACTATTACAGACCTGGGGTTAGACTCCAGAGATAAAACTCAGAGATGAAGCTGGATTTGCCAGGGACCGAGAAGCCTTCTCAATTCCAAAAGAGAGGGATTCAGGCATGTTTAGTGCTGATGAAAACCACTTACTTAGGAACTGAATCATGTTAGCACCCTCTTCTTTCTCAGGAATTCCATATATTCTTATGTTATTCCTCTTTGATCTACTTTTAAGGTCTTCCAGTTTCTCAATCAGCCTGGTGGTTTGTTTCAAAAGAAATTAATTCTGATGTTCATTTTCTGTCACTCTAGTATCTAGGTCAGTTACTGTTTCCTCTAAGGCAAGAATTTGTTCAGATTATTTTTTTACTATTCCATTTAGAAGTTCCAGTTGTTTATGCATTCTTGTTTGAAAATATCCATTTTGTTTTCGAATTTGTCCATTTTTAGTGACAGTTCTTGGATGTTTGTTATTATAAGATATAGTTCTTTCTTCACTGCACTTTCCTGGTGTGGGTTCTTCACGTTGCTCATGTTTTTAGTGACAGTGCTTGGATGTTTGTTATTATAAGACGTAGTTCTTTCTTCACTGCACTTTCCTGGTGTGGGTTCTTTGAGTTTCTCATCTTGAGGTCTCCAGTAGAAAACTTCTTGAAGGGAATAATTAAAAAATTCTCTTGACTATGTATTAATTTTTAGAAAATAATAGAGAATCTATGTTCATCTAACTTTTAGTATAATTTTAGTCATATATTTCTAAAATTTAAAGTATATTTCCTGTCAGGATATTAAAATCTAAGCAGAGCTATGGATTTTTGCTGCTATCAGACTGGCATCTTGGCCAAGCCCCCCCAACTTAATAATTTCTGATATCACTGGGGAAACAGGATTTCTCCTTGCAGCATCCTCATTCAATAATTGCTATTCACACTAAGGAACTGTTACACAAGCAGCTGTCACATTTATTGTATGTTACAATGGGGGAGCAGTACACAAACATAGGCTTATTACAGTCACCATGCACACCATGAAGGAAATGAGATGGAAAAAATTAACACATTCATAGATTCATATATTGTTGCTAGGCTAATGACCCAGGAAGACTTTCTAAGTCTAGCCAAGTTTTCTCAAAAGAAAAATTATGTCCTGTAACCGAGTAGGACATTAAGAGCCAGGTATTTATAAACTACCTCGGTCCATAAGGGACATGGGTGCCAGTCTGTGTGTACATTTTCTATTCCCCATCCACCAGTCTAAGTTGTGCTTAAACTGGGCAATAGACAAACTCAGCTTCACATGAATGGGAAGCCTGTTCCATAAGATGAGAAGTCTCTGGAATACATATCTGCCTCTCCAAAATGTTCTGTTAAAGTCAAAGACAAAATTCAGGTCCCTAGACCTTGTATTTCTGGTACTCTTTGACTTACGAATATGTAGGAGACTGACAAGTGTGGGGTTTGTGGATGCCTTGTAAGCCAAGCATAGATCACCCCCTCAGCAATCTATAGGAGACTGAGTACAATGAAAGGGCTTTAAGTTGCTCTGCATAAGGCAGGTTTGTGACATCATATATACTTTTTGTAAGGAACCTCTGAGGTCGCTGTAGTTGCTGTATATGCCTGGCCAGGTACATACCAAATGGAGCATTGCACTCTATGACTGATCTGATAAGGGGAGAGTACAGTGGGATAATGACCTCTTTGGACCCAGATGCCATGATCTTACTTATAAGGTGCGCAACATAAAATCATTTCCTCATCACTGTGGCCACGTTGTGGCTGGAGGTAAGGCAAATGTCTATGTGCATACCCAGAACCATGATCAATGGGTCATCTCTTAGGGGCATAGTATAAACATGGTAATTAGACAGAATGTTTGACCTCCCAAAGGGCACAATTATGCATTCTTACCATTGAATTTAAGACCACAGCTTTGGCACCATTTGTTAGTCAGAGACAGACCTTCCTGAAGAATGCTAGTGTCTGCAGGGGAGTTGATGATAATCCCAACCTTGCAATCATCTGCAAACTTACTCAGCCATAAACCTTCAGCATTTGGTTCCATTTCAGAGAAATAGATGCCAAAAAGGAGCAGTCCCACTACAGATCCCTGGGGGACTCCGCTAGTGACTGGCCTCTTGGTGGAGGTGGCCTCACCTATTTTGACCTCTTGGGTCTTTTCACTGAGTAAGTTTTATATACAGCGGGTGACAAAGGGGTTTATTTGTAAATTAGTGAGCTTGTCAATAATTCCTGAGTGTGGTACTTTACCAAAAGCACATTGATAAGGTAAGCTGTGTGCACAGTCTTACCTTCAACAAATGTTTTGGTGACTCTCAAAAAAAGTCCACAAGATTTAATAGATATTGTGATTCCACCAGGGTGGCTTGCCTTTTGAGTTTGTCTCATTTTTAAGGCATGACCTTCCTTTAACAAAGCCAAACTGTGATGGGTCCAGAATCTGCAGGTTATCTATGTCCTCATTTATCATGTGTCCATGATGATTCCTTCCATGGCCTTATATATGAAGCTGGTAAGACTTATGGGCCTGTGGTAACCCAAATCAGTGGCTGGACCTCCTTTGTGCAGCGGAATGACTGTAGTCATCTTCTATTCCTTAGGTACAAAATTTGACTCAAGGCTCCAGTTGAAAAGTGATTCAAGTGGACCAGGGAGGTCATGTTTCATTGTATTTATTAAACATCCTGGAATGTTATTGGAGCCCGTCGATACACTGTTTTTGGCCTTGGAAAGTGCATTGATGATGTGTTCCCTAGTAATAGTTGCGAGGACTGTGGTATGCAGTATTTCCTTTGGACTATCAGAGGGGAGTAGGGGAGAACCTTGAGATGAACCTGTCATCCAAAACGTTGACAACGGCTTCCAGTTCAGTTTAGGAGATGCAATTTATAATAAGTTCTGTGCACTGTTATGCATTTCCCCTGAGGTTACTGACATAGCTGTAGAAAGCTTTATGGTTGTCCTTTGCCTGAGAACCTATTTTTTCTTCAAATTTAGCCTTTGAAGTATTAACTAACCCTCTTAGCTGCCTGTCTAGGTTGGTCAGGGGTCTTTTAGTATGTTCCTCCTATGCTTGACCAAATGTTTTTTTCTTTTGTTAAATAACCGATTGATATTGTGATTCCACCGGGGTGGCTTGCCTTTTGAGTTTGTCTCATTCTTAATATGAGTAGGCACAGCTCTTTCTATACAGCTATCAATAGGGTTGTACAGACATTTTGTAAATACCTCAGCATATGCTATGGTATTTACTGCGTTTGGAGGTTCTTGGAATTTTGCCAAGGTTTTGCTTACTGGAAAGATGTTAGCCTTGGAATAGTTTCTAAAGGTTTTTGCTTTTGCTGGATCCCTGGATTTAATTTTTATTTCAAGTAATACTGCCTTAAGGTCAGATCTGTTGAGTGAAGACATTCCTTTGGGTGAGGAACATCGGCTCAACATGTTAGGAGAATGGACCAACTGTTCCCAGACGTTGGTATTAACAAAGTTTGGGAATCAATGGGCTTGTGTATTAGAAGTGGTGTAGGAGTCCCAATCTATAAAGGGGTACTAGAGATCCCCCTTAATATTGTATTGGGTTGAATGGTGAGGAGGGATGTTAGTACGTTGAGACAGGTAGTATGGATTTCCTGGGACATGGAGAGGGATGTATGGGTTGCAAGAATATGGTACAACACCCTGTTTATGGTGAGTTGCACATGTATAAGTTCCAGTGGGTCATACATTAACTAGTGTGGATGTGAAATTATTGTTAATATAGACTGAGACGCCTACACCTTTAGTTCCCTCCTGTGCAGTAGCTAGTGTAAAGGTGTGAAAGGCACTATATCTTTGCATTGCTGGGGTACTTTCTGCAACTTTAAACCATATCTCTGTTACTAAACAGATGTCTACACTTTCCAGGGACAGGAAACCTTGCAGGGAGTGGAGTTTCTTAATAAGACTTTTAGCATTGAGCAATCCCACCTACAGATATTCCTTCATAGGTTCAGTTAAGTCAGTAGGTTTATCAGTTTGGCATTGCCTAAAAAATGCACCATTGGGGTGCAAAAAGTCTTTGCCAATATCTGAAAGTCTAGAGGAGATAAGTACAGACCACCTCTGGCAAAGCAGCGTAGTCTGTTAACCAAGTCCTCCCAGGTCATCGCATATTGTACCCCACCGGACTGACACAAGTTAAGCCAATTGTTAAAATCAGTCATTTTCTGTTGGTAAAGTGACATCATCCTTGAGGAAGGTAGTATGCTGGTCAGAGCTAGGCTCATACCTGCCCGAGATACATAATCAGCAAGCTTGATCATGTCTCACTTCATATAGTCAAGGGAGGTATGTGTCAGGTCATTAACACCCACATGGACTATGACAGAGTCATACTGGTACCTGTGGTTCAATGACATGAGGGTCTGTGTATTATCTGGTATTTTAAAGTTGCACACAGGGGATAAGAGGGTGGTGGGATAAGAAATTCTGTTTCTCGCTTTTTAAAATTTTACATATATTTAGTGCTTCTAATACCGTGACAGGAATGGACCCTATTCCTAAATCAGAATGCAGTTAATTCCATGAAATCAGTATTGTTTCAGTCTTTGCTTTTGCCAGGAGTCCAATTTTCAGGACTTGTAATGTTCCCAGAACTCCCTCTCTCTCTCTTTGTGTAGTTCATACAGTTACCTGCATCAGCAACATATTTAAATATGCCTGAAAGTCCATTTTTATTAGACCTGTTACTCCTATGGGACATCTGGGTGTCTTTATTTCACATTTTTCTGCTTTCCACTTGCATATTCTTGTATTTTATTTTAAATCTTTCAGTACACAGAACACTATCTATGTGCAGCCATTTCAGTGATTAATCCTACTTTTGTTTTATAATATTATGTATATCTGTACTCAGAGCACTATAATTGCTACTGGTAGCTATTTCAGTGATTAATAGTACTTTTGTCCTTTTCTTCTTCAGCTACAGTATCTGTTATTTTGCTTCAGTTTTCTTGATTGTTGGTATTTCATGACCTCATGTGATAAGTATTCTTTCTTCATTTTCAGAAATTCTTTGTGGTTCATTACCCAGCCCCGTGAAGCAAATGGCTAAACTCCTGACTACGCCCCAGCGGATCAAATTGCAACTAGCAGCATAGGTGCTGGAGGGCTTGAATCAGGAAGGATGGCAGTGAGCAGTTGACACCAGCTCACCCATCCTGGAGGAGTTTGCCTGGGCTCACTGCAACAGCAGTATTACTATCCAGGTGAGCTCTAAATTGCAAGTGGATTACCTCTTGGTCAGGATGTTACACCTGTGGAAGTTCACATGCACCTTCAGTTGGCAACCACTGCAGAGCACATAGGCCCGCCAGTATAATACTGCAACAGTACCCTCTATCTCCTCACTAACCCTAAACATGGCTCAGCTTGACTGGGGGGGGGGGGGGGGGGTAAAGGTGGGTCCAGCAGACCTGATGAATGTGGAGAGGAGAAGAGAGGAGAGGAGCAGCTGGCAGCTGACAGTCAGCAGTGAGGAGTTAGGTAGGAAAGAAAAAAAATCTTTGTGGTTCATGCTTCCAGTGCTTATTAGCTTTTGTGGCAAGCCTGTTTCAGTGGTTAGTGGTTTATATGCTCACTTTGGATGTCAGGATGATAAGAAGCCTGCAAGTTCTATCACCACACTAGATACTTGTATTAATGTTTCAGTGCTGACACTGTAGGGCAGCAAAATGGGAGGCACTGTACTCCTGAGGTACCATTCTTCAGATGAGATGCTTAAGTAAGGTCCTATCTCACTGAGTTGGTAGTAGTTCTGGTGGATACTAAAGATCTAATGCCACTTAATGAAAAAATAGCAGGGGAATTTCCTGGAGTGCTTGCCACCCTAATCAGTATAAACAGCACCTTGGACCTATCCAGAAAACAGGTCATAGACCTACTGGCAATAACTTGATCAACAAAAAAGTAAAGTAGGAAGTCAAAAATTATGACATATGAGTGGAGAATTAGAAAGGAAACACTGGACTTTGCTTAGTCATTTAATTTTGTGGTTATTTTTTTAACCAGGTAGATGAAATTAGCTGTCACTATTTCTTTTTCAGGCACTACCTGAGTCAGGAAAGCAAAGATAAATGCAACATATATGGAAAGATACCAGGCAACCGGTATGTTTTGTGAATGTAGAAGGAAAGTGGATCATCCAGAGAAAGCCCATGCATACACAGACTCTGTACACACATACACGCACATAAACTGCAAATTGCATTCTGGTTTGAAATCCAGTCCTGGAGATGTAAGGCAGTCATGGATTAGGTGGTGGTATTATAGAATGTGCTAGTTGAGAAAGCAGCAGGTACAGACACATTGAATATTTCATCAAAAATCAGGGAACAGTAAAGGGGAAAGTGTGGGTATTAATAATAATAAAAAAAGATAAATTAGTTGGTCTAAAATGATGAATATTTTATCAAAAATTAGGAAACAGTAAAGGGAAAGTATGTACGCAATAATAATAAATGAAAGTGAAAGTGTGTAAGTAACAACAATACGTGAAATAATTTCAATAATTTGTCAGCATCAGAAATCACAAAAGATGCCAGAATTATTCCTCTGTTGCATCTGGTTATGTCACAAAGTTTATGCCCAGTTTTATTATGACATCTGCACCGTTATAGAATTAAGTCTATCTTTAGTGCTGTCCCACAAGTCAAAGACAATTAGGTTTATACCAGCACTGATTATTTGTTTGCTGTTTCCTTTGTTCATGCTACACCTAAGTACAGTAACAGGACACATTGTACAGTCTCCCTAGAGACAACCAAACCTGAGAAATTATAATCTCTTAAAATACTGAAAACCACTGATTTTTCTCCTATTGCGATGCTTCTTAATAGCATCTGAAGTTACTGATGACAACCTACAATTATCAAAGTTAGTTAACTAGAGCGTGTTATGAGGTAAGACTATTTCTGTGATAATATGCAACAGACAAAAGCACCATCTAACTTAGAATTTCCTGCATGAGAGAGTGGAGTCACATTTACCATAAAATCCAGTGACCTTGGGCTCTACTCTGTACGGTGGCATTAGGGGCCTTGTCTCACACAAAACTCACAAGATACATATTTTAAAAATGTGAATTTACTTGTGAATACCCTTTCAAAAACTTAGTTTTCATACATGTGTCATCACTCACAAATTAAATAAATGAACATCCTATAACATGACACATTAAGTAAACCATAAATATTTTGCACATAAAGTGTACGTTTACATTCGACCCATATTTAATCATGCAACAGTTTTATCTAACTGTACCTCTTTAAATTTGGCAAAAGCTGTGACTAGGAATGCTTTCACTGTATGTTTTTTTTTTTTGCTGTGCAATTTGCAATAAAGAAACATAGATTACAATATAGTGAAAACATTGATGACCACTTAATTATCAAGTGTGGGCCGCCCAGTAAAGTCAACAGAAAGCTTAATGAAAAGCAAGTTGATTGATAAGTGATGAATTTGCTTTTTAAAACTGCATCCTTTTCTGTGACGGGCAGGTTTTCTACACCTTTTTCTATGAAAGGTCCTTCATTCCATGCATCCCCAGACTTAAAAATATGAGCAACTCCAAGGTTACTGCACTTCAAGCCAAAGGCAAAATCCCAAATGTAGTGACTTCTTTCAATTAATGCATTTTTACCACGTGCTTATAATCAAGCACATGCTAAGATACCAAGACCTTCGCATCTGTTGCTTTAACTCAGTGATTTCTTTGCAAGTAAATATGAATGATTCGAGGGTAGGTGTTAAGGGTATTAGCAAATGGAACTTGGACTGATCAAATGCAAAGCCATGGAAAGACTTAGCATGGAATAAATCAATAAGGAAAAAGGGAAGCTCCAAACACTGGACCCGTCTCAGTTTGGATCCGTCACGGGCTGGTCATTTGTACTTAATCTGGTGGACTTTTTAGAAGTCACCAAAGCAATGGATGAAGATAAAATGGTACACACTGCATAGCTCAACCTGCCCAAAGCTTTTTATACAATTTACCACTCAGGCATAGTAGAAAAGTTAAATGAACTGGGAATAAACCCATAGATCACCCACTGGATTAACAACTGGCCTACAGATAGGACGCAGAAGATCAAAATAGGGGATGTTACCTTGAGAAAGAGACCAGACACCAGTGGAGTCCCCTATGGTTCAGTACTAGGACCTCTCCAGTTTTGCATCTACTTCTCTGAAGTAAAAAAACAATATGAAACGGATCTGGATAACTATGTTTTCAGATGACTGCAAGCTAGATGCAGTCAATGAACCCTTAAATGACTCAGCCATCCTGCAGGGAGGTTTGTCCCAAACATATAAATGGTGCCAAAATCATGGACTGAAACTAAATACCAAAAAATGCATTATTGTGTACTTTGGTAAGTCATCTACCATGAGGAACTACCAGATTGATAATACATCCTTAAGACTGGCCCAGGTATTTGGAATATGAGAACGTATGTGGGCAGTGACTTAACTTTTGATCAACATGTGTCCACTGTCATAAGAAAGTCCTTCAATATTGCACAACTTTAAAGGTATTGTGGCTAGATCAAGACATGTCATTGGTCCCATTTACTCATCCCTCTTTAGGCCAGACCTCGAGTATAATAACTCCTTTGGCGTGTATCTGACTAGACACATGCAACAACTGGAATGTCTACAGAGATATAGTACCTTACTAAAAGAATACAAGGTTAAACAGTTTGTGGTACATGAACAGACTTAAAAGCCCTGACATTGCACTCTGTATCCTACAGACTAAGAGTTGACCTGTGTCTGGCATACAAGGCATCCTCCGACCCAATACTTAAGGACCTACTGCACATCAGCAATTCAAGATGCATCAGAAATACTCAGTCTAGAGATCTAAACCTCAATGCAACATCAACAAAATGGTTTGGTAGGACAGGTATTTCCATATTACACAGACTCCCCATCTGTGTAAAATAAAGCTCATCCCTGTTCATATTCAAGAACAATTCGGATCTATGGATGAGTAATAGACATTTTATCGCAGGACAGCCTCCTTTAGTACTAATGGACAGAGGCAGCTCCTAAGTGTTTTATTCCAAGTATGGGTCCCCTCAAATTATCTATGGTAAAGTCCCAGTTATTCTCACTAGTTTTAATATATAATTATCTTCAGAGGTAGCCACCTGGCTAAACCTTGGCTCAAGATGATTGTCGCTGGTGAAGCGACACCCCGACCCCATATGCAAATGGGAAAAGGGGTCGAGGATGGATGGATGGATGGATAAGGCCACTCTAATACCAAATGGGGCAGATTAATTAAAGTACCACCAAATGAAAAATTGGCTATGCTTAAAATAGCCAGTAAGGTCAGATAGCCAAATACTTAGCAATGAACCTATGACTGATACATAAAAGGGATCAAAATTTCATTATCTGCTACCATTAATGACTTCTCAGATTTTGCTGGAATACCTTTATTAACCATCAGAATGTGATGTTTTAGATCTTAAGGGGGGTACAATATTGCCTGCAAGTCTGATAATATTGAACACCTCAATATCTCAGTGCTATTTCATTACCTAGGATACACCTCAACTGACCCTGATTTTCATGGACATCCCTGATTTTGACTGAAATTTTAGCTCTGCCCCTCTTAATCCCACCTAAAAATTGTGACTTTTGAAGAAAAGGTGATGAATTACACTTAATAAATAATGACAATAATTAGAGTTACATACTTTTTACTTTTGAAAATGTATATTCACTCATGTTCTGTTATTTTGCCAGTGTCTCAAGTTAATAATAGTAATATATGAAGAGTATCCCTGATTATCCTTGATTTTGTTTCTGGACCTGTACCTGATTCTTTTGGGATTTGTCCCCGATTGGTTGGCAGTTATGTTACTTAGTCCAGATACACGCGTTTAACTTGTCAGCACTAAAATAGGACGGGAACACACATCTTATAAGCCAAAACTGGAGAAGAAACGCAAACCACATAAAAATTACAAAAAAGATGAAATCTTATTTTCTTAATCTTTTATGTGGTTTTTACTTCACACGTATCTATATTCCTGCAATAGTTGATTCTGCTATCAGTGCAACCTTTGGTTTTAGTGTGTCGGCAAACATAAATGGAAGAAGGTGAAGAATGAAGAAATAACACAGAAAACAAATACGACCTTCAAATGATAAGGCTGGACAAACAGTGGGAGGGAAAGAATGGCAACCTCACCACCAGCTTTAGTTCACGTTTGCAGAAAAAATGTGAAATGTTGAACTATCTGCCCTGCTGAAAATGCGGTTAAAAGCCGTCACGTGGTTGTCATACATTTTCCAGAGTAAATTACGGAAACCTGAGGGATTTGACTGGGTGTGGGGATTAGGGTTGCCACCTGTTCAAATGCTCAAAGTGGGACATTTTTGGTACAAACGTCAAATTGTGCAGGGTAAAACATACCCACAGACAGTATAAAGAACAGAACTTCACTTTTTGGCCTACATAAAAGCTTATTTTTGTAGCATTTTAGTTGCTTATTCTGTTTCTTATCACATTTAGGTGTTTCATATACAGAATAACTGTTTTATGCAACTATTATATAAAATATAGGAAATATGTTTGTCCTGAAATCTCAGGACATTTGCCATTTTTTTATTTCTTTGCAGGACACAACTGCCCAAAGAGGGACTGTCTCTCGCAAAGTGGGACAGGTGGTAACCCTGGAATGTGTAAGAAAATTAAGTGAATACTAAATATAAACAATAGTCTAACCACATAATGTCAGCTGCTTAAAGCAGGACTACCTTATTGTGTTGAGATACGTTTTGACTGCCTTCCACTCACCTTTGGAGGTGAAATCGTAATATACCCCGTTACCGGTCAAACGTAGACAGCACAGCTACAGAACTGAGAATGTGTGCGCAGGTCTCGGACTCGGCGAGATAGCGTCCAATCCCAGTATTAGCTTCGCGCCTGGCGCCTACAAAATGAGAGATCCTGCCCTAATTTGAATGGGATAAAGCGGGAAATGGATACATTAATACATTTAAACCAGGGCGAACAGCTACCGACGTGGCAAAATAAGATGTATTTGTAATGTTAAATGTCTCAAAACTTGTAGTAAAGAACAGGAGGGTTTGTCCTTCAAACCATACTTTTGGGATTCCCCACAAGATTCCAGTGGACTCTCAACTGTCCATGATTTTTCAGGGACGTCTCTGATTTTAACTCACATTTTTGGTCTGTCCTTCTTAATATCTATTAAAACTGGTGACTGTTGGAGTAAAGGTGGTAAATTACACTTAATGATCGTTATTACAGTTATATACTTCTTTTGGTACAGAAAATGTATATTAATTCACATTCTCTTATTCTGTCAAGCTCTCAGGTTAATAGTGTTAATATTTTAAAAGTGTCCTTTGTTATTTCTGGATTTGTCCCTGGTTAGTTAACAGCTATGGATCATACTTATACTCTGTGTGATTCTTTCTAATCCACTTAAGTTCCAGGTGGTTTCTGGTCACACCTTTAAAGACCCCCCCTGCCATTGGTCCCTACTGAATCCATAAGAAGCTCCGCATATCTGTACAAGGATCAGGAATGGAACGGATTTTTTAAGCTAAAAGTTACAGATGAAAGTGTGCAGTTAAAGTTGTTCTTACTTTTTAAGGCTGCACTGTCACATCCATCCATCCACAACCCGTTTCCCATTTTTGCACATGGGGTCAGGGTGTCAGTGACAATCTAGAGCCATGGTTTACATCACCAGGTGGCTAACCCTGCCGCCGTAGTTCTTTCATACCACACACTCGCATGCCATTTACACCTATGGCCAATTTAGACTGCCTAGTCCACCAGAAGAACACGCAGAATCCACACAGAATCACATGTATACTCCCTTTTATTTTGCTTTCAGATAGTGTAGCAGCTACAGTCTTTTTCATCAACTTTCAGTACTCTTTATAGATGTTCCTTTCATTCATTCACTTTTCATTTAACCCAATGATACCGCCGGACACTGGTGAAGTCAAACATGTTAGGATATATCCACCTTCAGCAGTGCAGCTTTAAGTTTGCAGTGCAAAAGCATGTTAGAATCAACAATCGTCAAACACACAGATATCTACACAATAATTACTATACTGAAAGAAGGAGGAGTACGTTTAAGCAAGATAGAATTATCTTTCATAGTGCTATTCAGCTTTTTTTTATAACTATTCCTGATTTTTTTACACATCGCATTTCATTAAACAAGTTACTTAAAGCTGTGCAGATGTTAGACATCATCGGTACAATAAGTAAGTGGCACACCCTACCAGACTACCACCAAATTTACACTTGTGATAGTCAGACTACACATTTCTGTCAGATGGATGAGTTGGATGCACAGAATATCAGTATCTTCTCTGTTCAGGTATTTATGTTCTTACAACTGACAGATCACAACAATGCATTTATGTCTCCCTGGAATTATGATCATCCTGTCTAAGGAAAACAAATGTGTCTACAGGAAGTACCATGAGAACCTGGAGCAGTACTCCACCACATATCCAGGGATGCCAGAGGAGATAGGCCACAAGTGTATCATGATCAACTATGTGAGCTCAGCAACTAAAAAATGACAATGCCAAGTAGGCATGAGTACTGTCATAGAAATGTGCATGAGCGAAGGTATCTGCACTGTATTAAAACTACTGTGGATATGGCCATATTTAGACATGCACATCCATCTGGGTATATCTTGAGCAACATTCTCAGAAGTAAAACAACAGTTAACCTTTACTTCATATTTCCATATAATATTGTCAACTGTGGAAAAGAGTAACACCTAAGATGTGCAATAGCAAATAGTGCCCCAGGCTGCCATGGTGCTCCCTACACCCTCCAGACACATTCCTTCATTGCAAATCAGTAGACCTACAGTAATGGGATGATCATGAAAAGTCACTATACTTTATTTTTCTTACAATACAAAGTATGACAAATATACATCATCATTTGACAAGAATATATTTATGCTTTAGTTCTAATAAATGAGACTCAATAATGACAAGTATAACGGTTTGTTTTTCTTAAAACACAATGTATAACAAGAATATAACATGTAATAGCAGTAATAAACAGGAATTAGTAAAGCATACCGACACACTAGTATTGATAAAATACATTATTATTTTATAACAGTAGGAAAACCGCTTCAAACAAAACGTACTAGACACACCCCCTTACATGCATACAACAATCTGCTAAACTCCACAGATGAACAGACATTTCAGCTACATGCATACAGCAATCACAGTTCCAATATGAATAAAATTACAAACTTCCAAGAGGCTGAAGAGAGTGATCACATTAAGCTAATGCTGAAAGTGTATGCTGACTCCACAGCTAACCAAACATTTCATTTATGTGTATACATCACTCACAGTTCCAATGACAATAATATTACAAACTGCCAAATGGTTGAAATAATAGAGCTATTCCATTTAGCTATAATGAAACTGTATGCTGACTCCATACATAAACATTTCAACCAATTAGTATTCTAATTAGAATAACATTAACAATAATATTTCAAACTTACAAAGGGATTAGTATAGCAATGATACTTATCAAGCTATGAAACTACATTCAGACTTCACAGATATGAGGCGTAGGAGGGGGGCGATTACAGCAGAAACTGGATAATACATGTCAATGATCTTATCAGTCAACATTGATAGTACTGTCATTTGATTACTTTATGAAATGCAAACTCACAAGATACCAAAGAACCACAACACCAAACACAAATGCCTGAAATACCAAAAGGACAAAAACTCAGATGTCTTTATTTATATATATATTTATTTATTTATTCATACTTTGTTGACAAGGCTAGTCCTACTAGGGGCCAAAGGACTCTTTTTAGGGGAGACCCAAGATGGTATTCATACTGACTAGGGTAAATTTGGCCAGGGCAATGGCAAACTTCCTCTAGTTGTTACTGCACATGAGGTCCGTACATCTAATGAGTGTGTTCATTCCATTCCTGGTATAGTGCAGGCTGGGAGGATGGCACAGTATGACAGCTAGTGAGATGGGAGCTGCACGAAAAGCTTGCTTCATAGAGGAGTTTGAAAATAGGAGACATTTTCAGAAAAGAAGGAAATGGCAGAAGGTGTTGTGGAGGATTTAGATGCTCTATTTTAGAGGAAGCTATTTAATACTACAAGGGGGCAACAGTCATCGGAAATTAATGCTGTGGTTACATCCCTACAGTCAGCAGGGTTTGGGGATGATTTATTGGTGTTTTTGATGGAGGAAAAAGATTTATCATGGGGAGAAATTAATGAAAAGATCTAAAAACACAAGGAGGAAGAGATAAATAGGAAAATGTTTGCAGAAGCAGTGAAGGAGAAGAGAGAAGGGAAAAGAGAGAATATGAAGATGGAAGAAACAGAAGAAAAGAAGTATGTAATGTGCATACAAAGTAAAGAAGAGAATGAGATGGACAGGTATGAAATATGGGATAGAGTGACTGAGCCTCTAGGAATAAAGGCACAAGAGGTAGGAGCATTTATTTTAATTCAAAATGAGACATATTGTGACATTCTTTTTGTGACCACTGCAAGACAAGAGATGTTTGGGGAGAATATGATTAGAACAAAGACATATGTCCATGGAATAACTATATTACTAAGACTTGTTGCCGTGAAGCACAAATGAAAGTGCATATGCAGTTTCAAACAGAGACTGACAGAAAAACTATTAAAAACATTTATTAAAGATCTTTTGTAAAGAGTTTAAAAATGTTTTAAAAGTATTGGATAGTAGAGGATTATAGACTGGGAGATGGGAATGTAACATTATATTGAAAACAGAAAATGATAGAATTATATATATTCCAAGTATGATTAATGTTGAAGGAAATAAAGCTGTTGTAAACTACTGGGGGCAATAAAAACATGTTTTTTTTGTGGAAAAGAAGGACATTTTATGGGTAATTGTGAGAAAAAAAATGTTCATATGTGGGGGATTTTGATGTGATGCAAATAATGTGAAATGGAGTGTTATAAATGTAAACTGACAGGGCATTTATGAGCAGATTGTAAAAAGAACAAAAAATAAAAATATGTTTAGAAGAAAATGTAAATGATAATGAAAGGAGCAAGGAATAAGGCATCAGAAAGAGCAACAGGATAACTATGTAAAAAAAGTTAAAGTTAAACAATGATATACAAGATTCAGAAAAAGAAGAAAGAAAAAAGGTGAATTAGAAACTGAACCAGACATTAGTGATGAGGGGTATGTTGATTGGAAGGTAGTAAAAAGGGAACATTTTGGAAAAAGAGTGAAGTATTTAAAATAAAATTTCAAGGAATATGATTAAAAATGAAAATGAAAGTAAATGGATAAAAACAGATATTTTCATATAGATTAAGAAGAAGAGCAGCAAATAATCTTAGCATTTTGACAGTTAATGTGAATTGTATAAAAAAGTTTTAGTAAGAAGAATTGGGGTATTAGAGTGGCATAATAAATGTGTATTTAGATATTATAATATTAGAAGATGCTAGAGGTTTAACAAAGGAAGAAAGATTGTAAACAGAAAAATTATGCAGAGGTGGTATAATTTGGAATTTGGGAGAAGAAACGTGTTTAGGAGTAGCAGCAC
Organism: Protopterus annectens; assembly: GCF_019279795.1. Taxonomy (NCBI): domain Eukaryota; kingdom Metazoa; phylum Chordata; order Ceratodontiformes; family Protopteridae; genus Protopterus; species Protopterus annectens. The sequence continues at coordinate 351,248,312 of NC_056741.1, read as the reverse complement.
TATATATTACAGCAGTTTTAATATTATATTTTACTTTAGTAAGATTAGGACAATTATTAGTTTTAGACAAGATGGGAAAATAAAGTTTTTAGACTTAGTGGTATCTGCATATGTATCGTATAAACAGAGGAAAAAGGTTGTTTAATGACAGGTTATAAAAAAGTTAATATGGATATCATAGTTGCAGGTGATTTTAATTGTGATTTAAGGGATAAAAAAAACAAAGATCAGATAAGAAAATAATGAAGTAGATTATGCAATGTGGAACTTTGGTATTAGGGAATTTAAGTATAAGTATATATATGAGAGGAAATGTTAAAATGGAGATAGACTATTTTTTAGTCTCTCAAGGTATAAAAATAATTATAGAATGAGCAATAGAAACAGGATTTTCAGATCGTGCGGCAATATGGATAGAAACTGAAGAAAATAAGGGACATATAAAAATTAGAAAAATCATTAAAAGGATACCTGAGAAAGTATGGAATGGAAAAAGAAAATGAAACATATGTAAATTATGGAAAGGTCATATAACTATGATATTTTGTTTATAATAATTGGACAAAATGGTGGTTGCAATTTAAAGATAAATATAAAATAAATTAATTAAAATGGGAATGTGGATTAAGAGAAAAAAGAAAAACAAGAATATATAGAAATATAGAATAAGGCATTAGAAAGATAGGAAAGAAATGAGAATGTATATTACAGAAAATACAAAGAGATATATAAAATAAACCAATAAAAATAAATGGATTGTTGTATAAACACATTTTTTTTATGCAAGGGAAAAGGAAAAAGTATTTTCTTATTTAAGTAAAATGGTAAAAGGAGAAATATGTATAATGAAGGAAATGAAAAATAAAAAGGGAATGTGGAAAAACAATAAAGTAGCATTATGGAAATTATAGTACAGTATATTAAAATGGTAAGGAAAAGAGATATAAAAAGTGAACTTGAATAGAATTAAGCACTTTATGAAAGAAAGAAATAAAGACATGGATAAATACTTTACCTTAATGGAATTAGATATGGTGATGAAGAAAGTAAATCTTAATTCTGCAGCAGGTTTAGATGGTATAGGTTATTTAATGTATAAGAATAAGGAACCTTGGCAAAAAGAAATCTTGATATGTATATTTAATGACTGACTTCCAAAATGACTGAATTTACTGACCACAGACTCCATAAAAATGCAGAAGACGTTAAGCCAAGGCAAGGGTCACAAGCTCAGCACAAACTATAGTGTTTTAATTGTAAGATTTACACAAAGTAACAACATATAAGTGCTTTTGTCTAATAGACTTCATCAGATCTATTGTTGATACTTTGTGTGCATTTTACAATTAAACACTATTGTTTGTGCTGAACTTGTGACCGTTGTCTTGGCTTAATGTCTTCTGCATTTTTTTGGATATTTAATGAATGGTTAAAAGATGGTATTTCTTAAACACAAATACCTAGTGGTATCAAGTGATTTATATGCAATAAAGGAAAGAAGATGAAATTAATAATTCAAGACCAGTTGTATTAAATCATACTGATTATAAGATATTTATTAAAGCAATACAAATAAAAATACAGAATAAGATACATAAGATTTTAGAAGATAGTATTTATGGAGTTAAAGGAAAAGCCTGTGAAGAAGTACTAATGATTGTTACAGAAATGAAAGATGATGTTAAAAAAGAAACTAATGAAGAGAAATTATTGGTAGGAGATATAAATAAAGCACTTGATACTAAAGATCATGATATATTATGAAAAATAATGGAAGGATATAATTTTAGTAAACAAATACAAAAAGTAATTAGATCAGTTTATAGAAATAGTAAAATAAGAGTTTTGATAAATGGCCGGTTAAGTGAAGAGATAGAGATGAATGAAGGTTTAAAACAAAGATGCCTGATGAGTAGTATTTTATTTATAATACAGATTTACAATCCATAAACCAAAATTCTGAAATTCAAAAAGCTCCAAAATCTAAAGTTTTTTCCAGATAATATTGGACCATGCACTTGTCGGACCAGTGCACTGCTTGGTACACATACTGATAGAAGTGTGTCTGCTGTTCACTTATACTTTTATTGCTTTGTCTTTAATTTCACTATGACGATGATCACAATGATCACAACATTGATGATGATGATATCCTGCTTGTACCTTCTAATTATACCGTGTGTGTGGGGGGGGGGGGGCAATGTGTACGTGGAGGGGATCAGTGAGCAGTTCCAACAGTCTTGACTCTTGCTCTAAATAAATGTGTACCTGAATTTTGAAAATGAGTCATTTCAATTCTTCATATCCTAGCATAAAAGATTTATGCAATGCAGCATAGTTTCACTACTGTCTTGCCACCTTCTACTAGCAGTAAACATTAATTGTGATTTTTGTGATTCTTGACTCTTGAGTAAGTTGTATTTGTAATTCATTGTCTGAGAGCTCGAAAATCTAAAAGATTCTGAAATTTAAAACACAGCTGATCTCAATGATTTTGGATTAGGGATTGTGAACCTGTAGTTATGAATTGACTAGGAAAGAAAACAAATGAAAAAAATAGAAAAGTACAGCATATGCAGAGTAATGTTATTAAATATCCAATTATTATATCTTACATGGATGATATTATTCTTATGACTAAGGAAAGTAAAATGATGGAAGACGTGATTTCAAGTGTAAATAATAGCTTACAAGAAATAGGGATGCCATTAAACAGATGAAAAGTTAAGGTTAATCAGAACAGAAGTTGAAAGGAATTAAATTTGGAATAAAGGAAATATCAGTATTAGTAATAATGTTTGGTGCATTGAGTGTTGTTAGGGAGCAATTGTTGAAAACAATTACAAGAATTTAGAGAAATTATTAGAGAAACGAGTATTATATGAAATGGATATAGAATATCTTATAGAAAAAAAGTACATTTGATTAACTTTATATGGATGGGAAAATAGCATATGTTGTTAGTGTATATACGATGCCAAGAATTTGGAAAAAAAAAAACAGTTTATTTAACTGATATTCAGATTTATTTTGGGGTCAAGACTGAATCCCATAAAAACAGGAGTATCATATATGGATAAAGTTGATGGAGTTGGTTTTATTGAACCCTGTAGTATATGGAGCATTGCTGACTTTATATAGGGAGTTAAGGTGGATAAATGAAAAAGAAAGTAATTTGGTAATTAAATTATTTATGATAAAATATTTTAGAGAATTAAATCTAATAAAACTGTATAAGAGGGAGGGAGAATGGAGAAATTAATAAGTAAAAATGTGTTAAATTAAAATAAAAATAGGGAAGTTAAGTATAGGAAAAGCAGAAGAAAATAGGAAACTGTGGTACAAATACATAATGATGTAATAATGGAAATTATTGTGTAAATCTATGGGGACATCTGACAGAAGAAAAAAGCTATAAAACAAAGAAATAAATGGTGCATAAAGAATGTGGAATGCCAAGATTTTTTTGGAGATTATAAATTAATAGATTTCTGGTAAATGGAAATATGTCATAAAAAGATATATGAGAGGATATGTATTTTTGTGGTGAATTAGAAACTGCAGAACATGTTTTTCTGAAATGTACAAGAGTGAAAAATATGGGGAAATAATAGAGAAAAATATTCTGAAAGAAATACAGGATTATAAACAGTTAAATATGGATATAATTGAATATAGGTTCATAGGTTCATACTAGGCTATCTGCCCGAGGGCATTTACAAGCCTAGCCCATAGTTATGTGGCTTTCGCCACCCCTTTAGTTTGGAGAAACTATGCCCATTATTTTGCTGTGCCTCTGTCGAGCAGTGACACTGAGGTAACCCCTGGGGTGTATCTGCGATCTCCCATCCATTGGTCAAGATTCCTCTTGAACAAGGCCAGCGAGGTGCTCTGCCTCACATAAACTGGGATTTTGTTCCACAGCATAGGGAGTCTTTGAGTGATGAATCTATCCCTCCAGCACGTCCTATTAATAACCGTGTCGAGGTTTAAGTCTCCCGCCCTTGTGGCTCTGAGGGATCTAGATTTTTTGAGATGAAGCATGTTCATCAAATCTGGGTTTGACATGGCCTTGTATGTCAGGCACAGGTCACCTCTGAGCAAGCGGTAAGCAACTGAATATAACTGGAGTTCTTTCAGTCGGGAAGCATAAGACAGATTTTTGAGACCCTTTATCCTTTTGGTGAGGAACTTTTGTGGCCTCTCCAGCTGCTGCAAGTGTCGGGTCAGATACATTCCGAATGGGGCATTGTACTCAATCATTGGTCTGATGAGTGATGAGTATAGGGAGACTATGACCTCCCTTGATCTAGATGTGAATCTCTTCATGATAAGGTGGGCAATGTAGAAGGTCTTCCTAACTACTTTAGCAATATGAGTGTTGAATGAAAGGCTACTGTCAACCTGGGTTCCCAGGTCCCTGATAACTTCTTCTGTGATCAGGGGATTGCCACCTATATGGTAGCTAGTGGTAACCTTGTTTTTCCCGAAGGGTATGACTATGCATTTCTTGGCATTTAACTTTAGGCCATGGCTCTGGCACCAGTTATCCGTTTCTGTGAGACACTTCTGAAGGATATCTGTGTCGGATGTGTTTTCGACTACGGCGCCCAGTTTGCAGTCATCTGCAAACTTTGTCAGCCATAACCCTCCTGTGTTTGCTTGTACTTCAGAAAAGTAGATGCCAAACAAGAGTGGGCCCAGGACTGAGCCCTGTGGGACACCACTTGTGACAGGCTTTGAGTCTGACATGGCGCCAGCAACTCTGACCCTGTGGGTTCTGTCACTCATCCAGTTTGCAACCCATCTTGTAATGTATGGGTTTACATTTAAGTTGATGAGTTTTTCAATGATACCCGAGTGGGGTATTGTATCGAAAGCCTTCGCCAGGTCTAGGTAGGCTATATGGACTGCCTTTCCCTCGTCAATGGCCTTGGTGACTGTTTCGAAAAAGTCAACCAAGTTTAAAAGGCATGATCTGCCTTTGACAAAGCCAAACTGGGTTGGATCCAAAGTCTGCAAATTCCCTATGTCTTTATTTATGAGATCCATTATGATCCTCTCCATGGCTTTGCAGATAAGGCTTGTCAAGCTAATGGGACGGTAATTTCCAGGGTCGGTGGAGGCACCGCTTTGTGGAGTGGGACCACAGTCACTGTGCCACTCCTGGGTACGTATCCGGAGGTGAGACTAAGATTAAACAGCTGTCCTAACTGTGGGTTTAATTCCTCGTTGAGTTCATGGAGCACACAGCCGGGGACACCATCAGGTCCCATGGATGCTGTGTTCTTTGCCTTGGAGAGAGCAGTTCTCACCTGGGCGTTAGAGATGTTTGGGGGCTACAATCATTTGGTATAGATATCTCTCCTTTAGGGGAGGGGAGAAGTTTGCACTGAACCTGTCAGCCAGTATGTTGGCAATGTCTGTAGGATCAGTAATCTTCACATCATTTTGAACTAATTCTGAGCATATCTGGGAGTTTCCTCCTAGGTTTCTGACATAGCTAAAGAATGCCTTATGGTTGTCTTTAGAGTCCTTAGCTATTTTTTTCTCAAAATTAGCTTTGGATGATTTTATGAGAGCTCTTAGCTTTTTACTTATAGTGATCAGCGGTGTCTTACCTTTTAAGGATTTTGCTCTATCTTGTAGTAGCTTTCTCCTTTTGTTGTAGAGTTTGTTTATGGCTGGGGTCCACCAGACTGGACGCTTGCCTTTGGTACAAAGAGTCTTTGTTTTGCTTGGGATTGCCTGATCCATGCAGCCCTGCAGGTGCTGGTAGAAGGCATTTGTAAGTGATTCAGCGGTTTGAGTAATGTTTACCGCCAGCTCAGGGGCCTTAAAGGAGACCACAGTAGTCTTTAGAAGTGTGAACTCGGCTTTCGAGAAGTTCTTTACTGTGGTCTTTTTCATTTCAGGTGGGGGCGGGATGAGGACCTCCAGCGAGATTAGTTTGTGATCTGATCTCACCAGTGAGGGGTATACTTCCGGTTTTGAACATTGTGCTCCCATGTTCGTGATGATGAGATCAAGTATGTTTTCTCCTCTTGTGGGGATGGTGACTAGTTGTTCCATGGCATTGGAGTTTATGAATTCCAGGAACTTTTGGGCTAGAGTGTTTGGGCTTGAGTAGTGTTCCCAGTCTATATTAGGGTAGTTGAAGTCACCTAGTATGATGGTGTTCGGAGATACATTTATCCCCTCCAGTGTTTTCAGGAAGGCCATGTGAGGTTCCTGAGTTTGCGAGGGTGGTCTGTAACATGCTACAAATTGTAGAACAGTCTTGCCTATGGTTAATTGCACCTGGATGGTTTCCGATGCATCGTGCGTTGCCACCAATCTTGAGGTGTGGGTGTCCTTGATGAATATGGATACCCCTCCTCCTTTCTTGGTATTGTCCGGATTTTGGGGCCGGAACACATGATATGAGGTAAAACCTGATAGTGCTGGGGTGCTCTCAGGAGCCTTGAACCAGGTTTCTGTCACAGCACAGACATCGATGTTCTCCATACTGAGAAGGGCCTTGAGTGCGTGCATCTTGAGGTTGAGACTTCTGGCATTGAGCAGCATTACCCTTAGTTTTTTTTCTTTGTTGTGTTCTAGGGTGGTAGGTTTAGAATTTGAGCCTTGCCTAAAAAGGCACTATGGTGGTGGCAAGAGCCTTTGCCAAAATCCGGAATCCCAGGGGTGACAGGTGCAAGCCGTCCCTTGCGAAGCAGCGTGGCTTGTCCAGCATGTCATCCCAGGCAGACAAACATTGGATCCCCTTTGAATGACACCAGAGTTTAAGCCAATTGTTAAAGCTGATCATCTTATCTCTGTATTGTGGCATCATTCTTGGTGAAGGTAGGATACTGCTCAAGGTCAGGGTCATACCTGCTTGGGCTACATAATCAGAGAGCTCCTCTATGTCTCTTTTCATGTAGTCCAAGGAGGTACGTCTCAGGTCGTTAACACCAGCGTGGACAATGACTGAGTCGTACTTGTACCTGCTGTTGAGAGACCTGAGTGCATGCGTTATGTGGCGGATTCTGGCACCCGACAGGCAGCTTACTGTGACCTTCTCCTTACTCAGTCTGGTGAGCGGGACATCAGTGTGTCTGACTATGGAGTCACCAATGACTAGTGTGTCTGGCATTGTGTTTGGCCTTAAGGGCTGTGACTGCTTGACACTCTGACTGTGTGGTCTATGTGTTGCAGGTGTTGTGTTCTGAGGTGGTAGTTGTTTGGGTGTCTGCTTTGGTGGCCTCTGCTGTTTTGGTAGATTTTTGATCAGAGCCTCCGAGTATGTCTTTGTGTGTTTATGTGTATGATTTGAGGTTGTGATGGTATTATGTGAGACTGGGTCTATAGTGTGTGTGGTTACCTTCTCCTCCTGTCTGGTCTTGCCAGTCCTATGTTGAGAGAGCTCAGCCTCCAGTTTGGCCATATAGTTGCATCTCTCGCATGTATTTGTGTTTTGTGGGAGGAGGAGAGGGTTGTCTGTGTACATGAGGCAATTGTAACATTGCCTCAATATTCCCAGGTTCACCAGCTGAGCAGGAGAGGACATTAGCAACTGACCCCTCGACATGCTAAAAGGAATAGACAGAAAAACTTAAAAAAAAGGTTCTGGGGGATGTGGGTGACCGAGAAACGGGGTTTGCTTTTTTGGGGTACTTTCTATAACAAGAGTGTTGTATCGAGGTGATAAGTACTGTAGGAGCAAGTGCTTGGCTATACAGATAGAGAATAGTCTACTTGGGAGTCAAGTAGGGATAATTTATAGTTATAGGATACACTAAATAGAACAGTAGTATACTTTGAGGAAGGTAGTTTTAAGGGAAAATTTGAAGAGTGGACTTTAGGTAGCCCTAATAGTTTAAACCTGATTAACCGGCGCTGCCCTAGTGTGCAACGGTGGCAGCTCCGCGCTAAATCGCGCTAACGCGTGTTTAGCGTGTTTTATAGCAGGGGGCTGAAAGGAGCTAGGAATTGGCCCAAAACGACCAATGGACTACTAGTTTCTGGCTGAAACTTTACCAAATCAGACAAAAAGGCTGCTCAGTGCTTCCCACTCCCACTGGTAAGCAAAGAAACTTCCCTCCTTCCAAATAAGGCAATGGATCAGTAACAGGAACTAAAAACAAAGCCCAGGGATCAGCAACTCTGAAACTGGACTACTCTAGTTCAGTAAGGCGGGAAAACAAGAGATTTTTTTTGTTTTTTTGTTTTTTTTTACAGAGACAAGGAAAACAACAGACAGTAAATGCTATAAATGCTATAAATCGGCTAGCGCACTTTAGTGTGTAGCCTACAGAAACAATTTGCAACAATCAGTAACTTAAAGTGCAACAAACAGTGTACAATGCAGAAATCACTTAAAGTAGCAGTAAAACAGGTGAAAATGCAGTCGCTAGCTTAATAACAGTGAGAAAGCCACAAAAATACTTATATCTGGTAGAAAGTCACTCTTTTAGCTCTCTGCTGCTTGGATCACTCTGCAGGCCACCACGAGGAGGAATATGGGTATTATAAGAATGGTAGCAAGGGATATGTCAAAAATTTAGATAAGAAAGTCTTCTGTATTGTATGAAAATTTGGAATGAAAGATTGAATGAGATTATGTTTAATGAAAATTGGAAGATACCAAATATAATACAGAAAATGAAGTAGTGGTTGTAGAAGAAGGGGGGTCCATATATATGTAAAACAAAAAAAATAAAACTTTTGAAGGAGTTGTGAACCTGATATAAATTTATGTAAATAGATGACTAAGTAGACTTGTATATTGTATATATATATAAACATTTGCAAATAATTATATATAAAGGACCCCTACTCTTTTCCCTTGCTTCCAATTCTTTTGGCAAGGGGCTAAAGGGTGGTTGTTTTATGAAACTGGAAGTGCATGGTAGGCACTAAAGGTGTAGCTTAGTGTTCCTAATGTTCAGGTCATTGTTTTACAAGACGGAGGTTTACCTAATATTTAACTATTGCAAAAGATGGAAGGACATGAACCTACATATGCTGATGCTTTGTCCTGGAATCAGCTCTTTGTACATAGTCAATTACATGTTAGCTGAATGCCTGTTGTTGCTCAGAAAATGACATTGTGAGATTAAAATCAAGGGCTGAGCAAGCCTTTGGTTTGCCCTATGGGAGCAGCTGCTCATTTGCCAGATTCCAATTCACGTACAATTCTGTATACAGCTGTTGTAAAGAGTAGTACTACTGTACCATTATGTTTTGAAAAAAATACCACTAGTTTCTTTTTTTTTCTCAAAAATATTGCATTTCATTTAAATTAGGATAACAGAATATAACAAAGTAAATAAAACATTTTACAAATTGAATACAAATGCACATATTTCAATAAAAAAGGAAACAAAATAAGCTATTAACATTATATACACATTGCCTGAGACTAAAATATATGCAAGTAACACAAGTTAATTAAAGGTTTAAATATCAAATAAGGTAAGTAAGACTATAATGAAAAAGTTTCCATGAGGGCAAATACTTTCAAACAAGGATTGTCTTTAAGTTTGTTAGGAAATATTTTATTCTTTTTATTACTAGTAACTCAAAAACTGTGTCTCTGTGCAATTTTCTACTGCAGATATTGACAAATCATGATTAAGTTTTTTTTTTAGTTCTTTTTTTCTTTCAGTCTGTTTCAGACATTAAAATTATATGATGAAAGACATTTATGGAATGTGGTGTGGGAAATATGTGTTACTCTGAAAACTGAGAATGGCAAATTAATGTTTTTATTTAGTGTTTTGTCTTTCAATGGCAAAAAAAGCATTCATTATGTACACAGGTCAACCTAAAACATGTTTTTTTGGATCTAAATTTTATTTGATTCAACATTGTGATAAAATAAATTAGTCAGTGTAGAGTAATATGGCCTTCTATTAGTAATTGTCTTGGTATTTTTACTAAATGTAAGCACTCTGGCCATTTCTAGTTTGTCAGTCCTTTATAAAAAGATTTAGACAATTGATTCATTAGTTCAGAAGTAATTACTTTTTAAAACAAGGGAAGCTACAGTGGTTGAACATAGTCTTAGTGTACAACATATTCCCAACATTACACATACTGACAAAAGTGATGTTACTTCACTTCATACTGTAGGCTTAAATAATACTCATATAGAAAGTTTTGCTTTGATGCTACACAAAGTAATGGTCAGAAGGAAGTGATATTTTAGAAGATAATATTAGTGGTGGTATTGGGAAACAAAATTCTGCCATAGGTAAAAGATTAAGGAAAAGAAAAGAAAATGATGACAGAGACAAAAAGTCTGTTAAAAAGGCCAAAGGATAGTTTATCTTTTTGCCATATTAATATAGATGGTATTATTAATGAAGTTAATTGACTTAGTTCATTTATTTTTTTGGTGTTAGTTGAATGCATTGACACCCATTCAAAGAGATCAGGCACAAGGATGCCAGAACCATGGGGCAGGGGGGTGAGTACCCTTCCCCAACGCACACTTTCCAGAGACTCATGGACTGTGTCCTCAGCTGACTTGCCAGCTACAAAAAACATTTCTTCAACTACAATAGCAGAAAATAAAGAAATGATCTTGAGTTCAGTTAAACAAGCTAATTTAACCACTGCAGTAGAAAATGAAGAAACAAGTATTTTACAGTCTAAAACAAAAAAAAAAAAAGAAAGAAAAAAGGAAACTTGCAGAGTTGGTCCTGCCTGCATCTGCATCTTATTGGACACTCTGCAAAACCAGGGATGGTCAGCCCCAAGCCTATAAGCTGGCAGGGTAGATGCAAATGCAGAGCTGGAAACATAATTGGTTGAAAAGCAAATAAAAAGTTCTTCATAGAGAAGGTGTACCTCACAACTGAGTTTGTAGGACACCCTTGAATTTGCCTCATATTTTTCCCACTCCCTCATATTTTTTTTTAATTTCAGGTAAGTAACTGAGGATTGCAGTCAAAGAGTAATGCCAATCATTAGAGTTTAATAGTTATTGTTAAAAAATGCATGTTGGTTCCACGAGTGTGCAGCCTGCTTTTTGTTTTTATAGATGAGGAGCAAATCCTGAATTCAGTGTTTTTTCTGTGTTTGTGTGTGAGTGTGTGTGTGTGTGTGTGTGTGTGTGTGTGTGTGTGTGTGTGTGTGTGTGTGTGTGTGTGTGTGTGTATGTGTGTGTGTGTGTGTGTGTGTGTGTGTGTGTGTGTGTGTATATATTCAAGCGTGTATGAGTTCAAGTGTGTGAGGGTATGTATGCGCAAGTGTTTTATGGGTGTATTTTGTGTGTGGACTGTTATGCAGTCATCCGTGGTTTTGCAGAGTGTCCCAGACTTCTTCTCATTTCCCCCATTCCCTCATACATTTTCTGGTAAATCATTGAGGATTTCAGACAGTCCATAGTGCTAGATATTAACATTTTATACTCCATATTGTTCAAAAACTGCATGTTGATATCAATCCCAATGTTCTATTAATATTTTAAATGAATCAGAGTAATATTTAACATTTTCCCTGATTTTTGTCCTTCTATTATTTTTTTACTATGTTGAGAATTCTTGAGTAAAGAAGTCAAGAGGTATACAGAGAGCAATACCTATCATATGTACCTCTGATTTTCCCTCACATTTTTGCCCTGCAACTGATTTTCTGGTTAATGGTTGAGGATTACAGACACATCCATAATGCTAGATATTATGATACTTTTTATTAGTTTTTTTAAATCAATTTCTCTCCAGTACTTTTTTACTTTGTTGAGAATTCATGAGTAAAGAAGTTGAGAGATATACATGGAAATACCTCTTAACTGTACCCATTTTTGCAAAACATCTCTGATCTCCCTAACATTTTTTGCCCTGTCCTTGATTTTCTGATAAATGGTTGAGGATTACAGATAAACCAATAATGCTAGCTAGACATTGGAGTTTCAAACTTATTGTTCAGAAAATGTGTGGTGATGAAAAATCTATTATTCTATTAACATTTTATGTGAATTAGAGTAACTGTTATAAATTGTTGGTGATTCCAGATCCATTGCTTTTGGCTATGTCCAGAAGTTTTGAGGAAAGAAGATTAGCAGTCTGTAGGGAGCCGCTTTCCCCATATCAGTTGTGCTAAGTAAAAGAAACAAAAAAATGCAAAGTCTGTTGTAAGTAGTATTTACTGCTATCACAGTTTTATCTATCTTCCTACCACAATTAAAAAAACAAATATACATGCAAAACTACTATATAATTCCTGTCAGTCTCTAGTCAGATGAATACTAGATTAGATATTGCAGGGATACTACTTCTAATGGTTGCTAAGGGCATCCAGTTGCAGGCAATTAGATTGCACAGTTCTAGGTAGTCTCCATCACAGTAATATAGGACTAGTGACTGCCAATTCAGAAAGGGCAAACAATCACAGGAGCTTACAATGCGTAGTAGTAGGACATGGGTTGGCTTCCCATGTCCTGTTACTATGATCAGAAAAAAATGCTGGTGACAGCATACATTTTAGTTGTAATATGATTTGGCTACAATGCCATGCTTTCAGACAGCTAAATCTGAGGAGTCATATTCAATGGAAGCTCTGTGGTTAGAACTGCAGTTAAATGTGTTTTGTTGCCAAATGCCATGTTACTACCTGAAAGTTGTGTAATAATCTCAAAGGCAGACAGCGATGGAGCTTTTGGGGTGAGCTCATGTGCCTTTACTGCCATTTTAACATTTTAGCATTGCATTTGTTTTTCATTGTGGATGCTGTGGTAAAATTCTTATCAGTAAAGTAAGTAAAATAACGGCCTAAGACACTTATTTACTGAGTTGTCAAAACATTTGAAGGAACATTTGTCTTCTTCCTAACTTTAGAATATCTGCCTAAATACTTCATCCTTAAATTTTCAGGGTCTATGTATTAATTTCCCCTCAAGTGTTTGGCAGTGCTCTGTACAGACTCAGACACTTTGAGTGACATTTTTCCTGTAAAAGGCTTCAGTACTTAATATATTGAGCTTCATATCCAGCCATATCTACAGGCCAGTTCCCTTCCTATCAACCTGGTGAACTTGGGCATCCTGAGGCAATGTAGCAACTGCCTCATGTACAAAGACAACCCTCTCCTCTTACCTCCCAAGACTATGACTTGTGAGAGATGCACATATATAGCCAAATTGGAAGCCAGTCACTCTCCAGCAAGACTGGCTTAGCCAGTCAAGAGGAGAAGGTTAACACCTGCACCACACCACATTCAACACATAGCCCTCCAGAACATACACCACCACAACTGTCACATAGTAACACAAAACACACACCTACTTTCGCAGAGGTTCTCAATAATAATCTGCCCAAACAGAGACCTCCGAGGCAGAAACGCAAACAACCACCACATCTCAGCACAAAGCATGAGACATATAGCTCACGTAAACAGTGTGCCACTCAACCAAAGCCCATAAGGCAAAACAGCTTACCCAATACACTAGTCATAGGTCACTCAATAGTAAGGCACACTGATGTCCCACTCACTAGGTTGAATAAGGAGAAAGTTACAATCAGCTGCTTGTCGGGTGCCAGGATCCACCACATATCACACACACTTAGGTCACTCCACAACAGGTACAAATATGACTCTGTCATTGTCCATATTGGTGTGAATGACCTGAGACTTACCTCCCTGGACTACATGAAAAGAGACATAGAGGAGCTCTCGGATCTTGTAGCCCAAGCAGGTATGACCCTAGCTCTGAGTAGCATCCTACCATCACCCAGAATGATACCACAGTACAAGCAGAAAATGAGGCTAAGTTTCTGGTGTATTTCTAAGGGGATCCAGTATCTGTCTGCCTGGGATGACATGATTGACAGACTTCAATGCTTTACCAGAGATGGCCTGCACCTGTCATCCCAGGGATTCTGGATACTGGCCAAGGCTCTTGCCACCCCTACAGTGCCTTTTTTAGGCAATGTCCCAAAGATAAAATTACCACCATAACAGCTACAAGCAAACAAAATCTGAGGGTTATGCTACTCAACTATAGAAGTCTAAATCTCAAAATGCACTCGCTTGAAGCACTCCTTAAAATGGAGAACATTGCCATCTGTGCAGTGACCGAGACCTCATTCAAGGCTCCGGAGAGCACCCCTGCACTACCAGGCTATAATTCATACCACACCTTTTGGCCCCTAAACCTGGACTGAAGCACTAAAGGTGGTGGTGTCTCCATATTCATAAGGGATATGCACACCTCCAGACTAGTAGCCCAACAAAATGCATCAGAGATACTTCAGGTACAAATAACATTGGGTAAAACTGCAATCCAGGTTATAGCCTGCTATTGACCCCCCACCATGTCCCAAGACTCCCACTTCACATTCCTAAACACACTGGAAAATATTAGGGTACAACCCAATACCCTTATACTGGGAGACTTTAGCTACCCCTCCATTAACTGGGAAAATTACTCATGTACCAACACACTCGCTCAATGTTTTCTGGAATTCATTAATTCCAATGCTCTGGACCAACTCATTCTTACCCTCACCAGGGGTAGAAACATCCTTGACATGGTCATTGCTAACATGGGCGACCATTGCTCTACACCAATAATCAACTCCTCCCTGGTCAGATCTGACCACAAGCTAATCATCATGGATATCCACATCCCACCCTCACCCTCCCTAAAGGAAACCACTGTAAAAAACTTCTCCAAAGCCAGTTTTGGGCTTCGAAATGCAGAGGTGGCTAACTACACAATACCCATGCAAATGGAAAATAGGTGCATGACTGCCGAATTATACACCAATGCACTGTATGAGCACATACACAAGTGCATGGAATAGGCCATACCAAACAGAACCAAGATGCTCTCCTCCAAAAAAAGGAAGCCAATCTGGTGGTCCCCCACCATAAACAAACTCTACAACAGAAGGAAAAAACTGTTGCAGAAAAGAGTGAATACCCAAGACTGGAAAAACTCCCTTGTTAGCCTCAGCAAAAAACTGAGATCCATCATCAAATCCTCTAAAGCTAGCTATGAAAACAAAATTGCTGCAGACTCTAAAGGCAAGCACAAGGCATTCTATAGTTATGTCAAGAATCTACATGGCAATACTCAGATCTGCTCTGAGTTACAGCACAATGGCAATACATATACAGAACCAACTGATATTGCCAACATATTGGCCGACAGGTTCAGTGCGATCTTTACCCCCCTTTCACCCCTAAAGGGCCTATCACCTATATACCTGAGGAATGCCAAGTCCCTATTATCACAGCTACACAGGTAAAAACCGCACTGTCCAAAGCCAGGAATACAGCTTCCATGGGACCTGATAATATCCCTGGCTGTGTTCTAGATGAATTACAAAGTGAACTGGCACCACATCTGAGTACCCTGTTCAATCACAGCCTCATTTCAGCCTTTGTTTCTACCAAATGGTGGTTATCCCACTCCAGAAAGGGGGAACGACTACAGACCCTGGGAACTACCTCCCCATTAGTCTGACGAGTTTGATATGTAAGGCTATGAGTGCATCATCGTGGACCTAATAAATAAGGACATAGGGAATCTCTAAACTCTGGAACCCATGCAGTTTGGGTTTGTGAAAGGTAGATCATGCCTGCTCAGCCTGATAGACTTCTTCGAGTCTGTCACCAGAACTGTGCATGAGAGCAAGGTAATTCACACAGCCTACCTAGATCTTGCCAAGGCCTTTGACACCATCCCTCACTCAGGAATCATAGATAGACTCACTAAACTAGGCATAAACCCCTATGTCATAAGATGGGTTGCCAACTGGCTCACTGATAGAGCTCATGCTGTGAAAGTAGTGGACTCCAAATCTGACTACCGACCAGTTACAAGTGGTGTTCCACAGGTCCTCTCCTGTTTGGCATCTACTTCTCTGAAGTTCAAGCCAACGCAAAGGGACTCTGGCTGACCAAATTCGCAGATGACTGCAAACTGGGAGCCATTATTGATTGAACAACTGATTTAGACATTCTACAAAAAGGCCTCACTGACACTAGTGACTGCTGCCAGAACCATGGCCTTAAGCTCACATTGCCACTATAGTCAGAAAGTCCTTCTATGTGGCACATCTCATTACAAAAGGTTTCTCATCCAGGAAGAAAGAGGTCATAGTCCCTCTCTACTCGTCCCTCATTAGACCTATTATAGAATACAATTCCCCATTTGGTATGTACTTCACTAGACACCTACAACAACTGGAAAGGCCACAAAAATACCTCACTAAGAGGATCTTAGGCCTTAGACACATGCCCTATACGGACAGACTCAAAAAACTCCAGCTATACTCTGTCTCTTACCACCTACTTAGAGGCGATCTCTGCTTGACCTACAAAGCCATGTCTCACCCAGAGCTGCTAAACATGCTACACCTAAAGAAATCCCACTCCCTCCATGCCACATGCTCCAGGGACCTAAGCCTCATTACCACACTAAACAAAACATTCTGGAGGGACAGGTTACTAACCCAGAGACTTCCCATACTCTGGAACAAACTTCCCATTCATGTCAAGCAGAGCACTTCACTGGCCCTCTTTAAGAGAAATCTTGACGAGTGGGATGGGCAATAGGAAGTTCACCCCGGGATCACCTCAGTGGCTTTGCTTGACAGGGGCACTGGGAACTAACTTTGGGTGGCATTATGCCAGGGAGTCTTCTTGAGCTAGGCTTATATAGGCTCCAGGGCCATTAGCCTAGTACACACCTATGAACCTATGAACCTATATTTAATTAAAAAATATATAATATGTATTATATATTATATGCTATATACTTTTGCTCAGTACTGAGGTATCAACATTTCACTTTTTGTCACTGGACTTCCCCCTCCCCAGTCTAGACTAATTTGCAGTAAATTTCATTTATAAGAAGATAACATTGCATGTGTCTTTAGAGCTGAAAACACCACCTAAGTGTGTTTATAGCTGAATGTCACCATACAGTAACATTCTGCAAAATTGCTGTAACACTTTGTGTAGTCACAGAGAAATGGGATTTTGTTGATAGGTACCATGAGTGGTCTCATGTTGTCATCTGGATGCTCATTTTTTTGCTATTTATTTCACAAAACTATGCATTTTGTATTTTTTCAACATGACAAATAGTATGTATCTAAACCATGTCACAGATGTGTTCTTTCGAATTATGAACAAAAATAATACTATTTTCTACAGAAATGCAGTATTATTGTCATTTTTATGTTATAACAAAGTACACATATTCTACATCGATTGGCAGGCACATACATATTTCATATTCCTTTGTCTGCTTCTATTATGCTGGTAGATACCAATAAATAAATAAATAAATATGTGCCCTTTTTTACATTGTTAATTGCACCTGTTACATTCCACCTAACCCCAGTTTTCAACAACTTCCTGAACCTCTGATCAGACAGAAGTATTATGGAATTCTGAGATTATATGGCATTTGCACATGTAATGGGATAGCCATTTTACTACAGCCTAATATTAAAATATTAAATATTTTAATTGGTATACCAAACAAGGGTAGTGGTGTGTGATCTCAGATCCTTGTTACTGAAAATATTGATATTAGTTTTGTTGGAGACTCGAATTATCATCTTAGATGGAATTCAAGAAAAAATTCTAATATTTACATTTTTAGGACATTATTACTTTTGGACAGTTACTTTTAGGTGTAGTATTCGACATACTTATAAAACAGAATCCTTACAAACTGAAATCAAATTTGTTATATTCTTCATCTTTAATTCTGTATTCCACTTCTTTAGACTGGACACTTTCAGGTCATAAACCTTTATTTTTCTGAAATGGGGAGAAATACACAATTAATTCCAGAAGATAAATTAATTAAAAATTATATGTACATAGACTTCATTCTGTATGTTGGGAAAAGGGAAAATTTGTTTTTATGAAAACAACATTCTAACATTATCCCATTCAATAGTACTTGGACTCATTGGTGGAAAGTATTTAAATTTATATCTAGAAAATTATATATATATGTAGAATCTAAGATGTGGAAAGAAAGTAAAAAGATACATCACTTTGACGCTGCATTACAAAATTCTAACTCTAATAATATTTTACAGTGGGAATTTTTTTAACATGAAGCATCTTTATTAAATTATCACTTATGACATAGGCAATCATACATTTATATAAATGAAAACAAACCATATTGACATAGTCTTAGTTGCAAGCATTTTACACCACAGATCATATTGACATAATTTTAGTTACAAACATTATACATCACTTATAATCTACCGAATCCTTTTCAGTCAAAGATTATATAGCTCATTCAGATCTTGCCCTCTCTTAAACCTCATTTCTCCCCTGTATGTATTATTCCCACAGTTTCCATTTTTCCTATATAATTTGCTCCTACCGTTTTCTAAAGACCCCAATTTCAGTTGTTTTATCACTATTACTATAGTCACTTTTTCTAGTACAGTTGGTATTAAACTTTGATTTCCATTTTCTAGTAATTGCTTTTTTGCCAGCCACCATAATTAGACTCAGCAATGCCTTATTATGTCTAGGCAATTCTGATTCTGTATCATAGCTCAGAAAAATCATTTCCATAGTTACACCAATTTGCTCACCCAGTATCTCTGATAGAGTAGTCTGCAGGGAATCTTTAAAGTCTGCCAACATATTACCCTCCCAGAAAATATATTCCCAATTATTTCTTTCTTCCCCATCATATCTCCAACATTTGCTGGCTACTTGGGGTATAAAAATATGTATGTAAACATTTCCAAACAAAAATTCTAAATCTGCTAGATTTTTTTGCATATTTGGGAGGCAAACATATATCCTCCCATTGTTTCTTTGTGAATTGCTTATCCACTCTCTTTCCAATCCTTTCTACCTTCCTCTGGCTGCTTCTTATAGTTATCATGCAATATTTTGTATGTTCCACAACTTATTCCTTTTTCAACAGCAGCCTCTGTTCTAGATCTTGCTAAAAACTCTACTGTTGCTGGTTTTTCATTTAGGACCCCCTATTTCTTTCTCTTTTCCTATACTCTGATATCAGTCCTTGATAGAAAAGGCAATCTGTAACCTGCAGTCCAAATAAATTCTTTCCATTCTATTACCTTTCCCTCTCTAGTTATTTGTTGTCAATACTTTGGTTCTGTTGTCAGTTTTCTCCAATAAATTCCGACCCCCTCTTACATATGGTCTGTACACCTAGTTGCAGTCATCCTTATCAGCAGAATCTCCTTTCTCCATTCCCATGTTGGCTTAGTTCTTAGACTGTGTTCTACTACATTATGAATATAATATTATGCATGACTATTGTTATTCTCCTTAAAGGTCTACATCTAAAATTCCAGTTTCTCCTTCTTTCTTGAGTTTCTCACCTGTTTCATCATCAACCCTTTCCACTTTGAATTATAGGTTTCTGCTTGGGATATGTATAGGAGCCTTAACTGTGTAGCTCTGAAATACCCCTTCAAATCAGGCAGTCCTAATCCACCTTGTTATATTGGAAAAATCAGCTTATCCCACTTGACTATTGCCATCTTTCCCTCCCAGTTAAAACCCTTCAGCTCTTTTTTAATCACTATCCACAACTTCTCCTCTGGTTGATAAAAATATGCTTGACCTGTCTATAAGATTAAAAGGACTAAAACATATTAACTGCTTGTATCTTACTATCCATTTCCACATAACAGAGCTTCCACTTTCTCAGGTTTTTGTATTGTCATTTGTTTAGTCTCTTTCCACATATCCTTAGCTGTCACATAGGAATCATTTTATCATGTCCCCATAAATATGGATATTGCTCAACCAATTCATGTGGGGGTACATAGTTTACTGTTATTGCCTTTGTTTTAGTTTCATTAATTTTGTATCCCAAAAAGACTGGAAACTGTCTCAAAATGTTCCACAACACTGCAATGTCCTTTTCTGGTTTTATCTGGTATAAAATAATATCATCTGCAAATAGAGTAAGCTTTTCTTGACTACAATACCAATTATATCCTTGAATTTCTGAGTCCCTTATTTTCTTTGCCAATGGTTCTAAATATAATGCAAATAACAAAGGGAAAAGAGGACACCCCTGCCTGTTTCCTCTCCTCAAGCAGAAATTATCAGAGTTGAACCCACCCACTTTAATATTCACCTCTGATCTCTCATATATCCTCCTAATCAACCTTACAATTTTAATAGGGAATTCAAATGCTTCCATTGCCCTGCTCATAAAGTCCCAGCATGCTCTGTCAAATGCTTTCTCTATATCAAGACCCACCAGCAACAGTGATATTTTCTTACATTCTGCTTCCTTCTGGATCATCAGTGTTTTGTTAACATTGTCAAATGTTTGCCCTCCCTCCACAAAACCACATTGATCCATATCAATTAATGTTGTCATTACTTTTGCCATTCTTTTAGCCATTATAGACATAAACACTTTAACCATGGTTTAGTATTGAAATAGGCCTGCATAAAGCTGGAGCTGATGGAGCTTTACACTCTTTAGGTATTACAACTACCACCACTTTCTTCCAGGGTGTTGATACTTCGTAAAATGCAGTTAAACAAAATCTTCCAGATCTCTATCAGTTTTTCCCTCCTACTTTCAAACTTCCACAGGACTGCCATCTATTCCTGGGGACATTCCTGTAGCTTGGTTATACATTACCATTTTTATCTCATCTCCTCCTATAATAACTGTTAGTAATTGAGCCCCATCTGCCTCTAATCTTGGCATATTTATTTCTTCCATAAACATTTCCATTTGTACCTTTGCTTGATTTACATATATCTCTGCTCTATACGGACTTTCATAGAATTTCCGAAATATTTCTAATACTGCTACAGGATCGCTTGTTGTCTTCCTTGTTATAGGCTTCCTAAGTTTGGCAACAGCCCTCACTAGTTTTTGTTGCCTGAGTCATTGTGCTAATAGCTTTTCTGCTCTGTTATTATCAGAAAACAGTTTCTTAACAGCAATCTTTCTTAACTCGTGCATATTATTGAGGTAATCCCTTATTTTCTGTTTAGCATTCTGTTTGCTCCTCTTCTTGTTCTGTGGGATTTCCCACTATTTTGCAATACTTTTACATTTGTGAGTCCCTCTAAATAATTCTTGTTACTTCTTAACCATTTCTACCTTTCTTTTATTTCCACCATATTTTTAAACTCCACTTTAATTTTATTCCATTCCCTAGCTATATTTTCAGAAGAAATTTCTATCTTCTGAAATAGCTCCTGAATAATTTCCACTACCCATTCCTTAAGTTTCTCTCTTTTCATCAGATAGATGGGAAAGAACCAGTGCCTCATTTTTATTTCATTACCCTGCATTTTTATTTTGGTTATTATTGGTGCATAATCTGAAATAGTTATTGGGTGCATATCAAGACCTTCAATTAAATAAACATGTTCCTGTGAACTGTAAATTCTGTCTAGTCTAGCCCATTTTTTTGTATCGAGGGAAATAATATGTAAATTCTGTCTGAACTCCTAGTACTAAATTCACATCTTCCATGCCAAATATTTTCATAAATTTCTACAAAAAAACGATCCTCCTTTGTTATTTTTTTCCTTTCTGGGTCCCTCAGACACATCTTCACGGTTGCAAATCAAATTCCAGTCCCCATCTATAAGTAATATTCCTTGCTGAAAGCTGATTATTTCTACTAGAATTTTCTTAAGCTACATTATTGTAGGTTTAGGTGGAATATAAATACATGTCAGTGTAATCCTCCTCCCTTGCCAGTAGCCACTTAGTACTACATATCTACCATTATTATCTTTTTTCTATCCTCTTCTGTCACAATTGGAGCTCCTCTAGTAATTAGTATAAGTACCCTCCGTTTCCTTTGTCCCCAATACTCTGCTGAATATCCATCCTGAAATCATTTTGTTTATCAAATTCACATGCTCACTTCTTCCCAAATGTGTCTCCTGTAGCATTGCCTTTGGCACTCTGTTTCTTAATATAATTCAATATTCAATATTGTTTGTCTATATACATGTGAGGCCATTCACATTCCAAAATAATATGATGTGATCTTTTTTTTTTAATTTCTCCAAGTCTTTTGGGTTTCTAATACCATGATGGGAATGGACCCCATTCCTAAGTCAAAGTATGATTAAAGTTCATGAAATTAGTATTGTTTCAATCTTTGATGTTAGCCAGAAGTGCTCTTCCCAACACCTGTAGTGTGCCTAGTAATGACACCCTCTGCAATTTGTATGAAGTTACATGTATCAGTAATATATCTAAGTACAATTGTAAATTCATTTTTATAAGACCCATTGCTCCTACTACTATTGGAACTGTCTGGGTTTCCTTTTTCCACATTGCCCTCATTTCTGTCTGCAAATTCTGGTATTTTTTGACTTTACATCTCTCTGTGCATAAGACAATGTAGTCACTGGGTGTAGCAATTCCAATGATCAATCATATGTGCTAGAAGCTGTTGAAGACTGGGGAGTGGTGGAGGGTGAGAGGGGCACTTAGTGATCTAAAAAGGGCAATTTTTTATAACTATTTACTACCACAACATAGGTTCACCTGGATGACATTTTAAGCTTAGCCAATTCCCTTTTGGTGCTTGAATTAACATTTTCTGATTGGTCTTATCTATCCCATGGCTGATAATTGTATATTAGCCCTAGTGAGAATAACTGTGATCATACCATAGATAATTTGAGGGGGCCCATGTAAGGGATGCAGCATTTAGGAACTGTATCTATCCATTAGTGGCACGAGGGGTGGTCCTGTAGTACATTTTCTATTACCCATCCTTAGATCCAAGTTGCATTTGAATATGGACAGATGAACTTTGTTTTATTTTTATGGATAGTCTCTTCTGGAATAGTGGTAGTCTCTGTGATATATATCCATCTCTCCACAACATTCAATTTAGATACCTGTACTTATAGTCCAGTATTTCTGATGCCATTTCACTTGCTGATGTTCAGTAGGTCCATCTGTATTACGTCGGATGATGCCTTGTATGCCAGACATGTCACCTCTAAGCACTATGTAGGATACTGAGTATAGTAATAACACTTTGAGGTGATCCATGCAAGACCTATATTTTAGGACTTGTATCTTTTCAGTACAGTATCTCTGAAGGTATTCCAGTTGTTGCATGGGCCTGGACAGATACATGCCAAAGTGGGGATTATACAAAATTATTGACCTAATGAGAGTTTTGTAAAGGGTGACAACAATATCTCTAGATCTAGTCATAATCAATTTGTTTATAAGCTATGCAATATAGAAAGGCTTTCTTATAACTCTGGTCACATGTTGGTCAAAAGTTTAAGTCACTGTGCACACAAGTTCCCAAATGCCAAACAACTGGGTCAGTTCTCAGAGGGTATTGTCATGATTTTGGCACCAATTATTATTTGGGACAAATTTTCCTGCATCATGGTTAAGTGATTTGGGGATTCAATAACTGCTCCTAGCTTGCAGTCATCTCAGATTTAGTCAGCCAAAGACCTTTGGTATTTCCTTTTACTTTTGAGATGAATATGCCAAATGGGAAAAGTCTCAGCAACAAACCCTGGGGGGCTCCACTGGTGACTGGTCTCTTCCCCTATTTTGATCTCCTGCATCCTGAGAGCAAGTCTGCAATCCAGATAGTGATGCAAGCATTTGCTCCTACATTATTCATCTTTTGCACCACACCTGAGTAGGGTATTGTGTCAAAAGGCTTGGCCAGGTCAACGTAATGTGGTGTGAACTGTGTTACCTTCATCCATTGCTTTGGTAACAATAGCAAAGCTTAAAATTTGCCCATGATTTTGAGTCTTTCACACTTTCCTCTGGGCTGTTTTCAAACTCATTTTTAGGGTCATGCATACGTGTATGCATTCTTTGATTCACGTTCCTGATTGTATTAAATTATATTCCTTGTAAAATGCAGCACCAATTGTCAGAATGTGTTTTAAATTCGTACTTTTGAACAGTCTTCTAGTAAGCAATAAAACAAAATGTATGAACCAATAATGACAAAAACTACCCATTTCAGAAAGTTTCAACCATAAAAGGCCTCTTAAACTTCTGTCATTACAATCCACCAATATCAGTAAATATGCAAAATCTCTGCAGAAGTCAGTCATGTAAATAATTCTACATTAAAGGATCTCTAACTAATGAAGAGGTTGCTGCTAGGAAACAACTTTATTTCATTGTTTCATCTATAAATAAAGTGCCTTAAAGAATAAATTGCCTATGTTGCATTAAAAATGGTAAACTAGTAACATTGCAATAGCTCCTTGTAATTTCTTTTATTTATTTACTGGGAAAGTCCAACTTAGAACAAAGACAATATTCAGCAGAGGCCAGGAGGGAAATGCTCCAGCTGCATGTCTTTGTAACATGGGAGAAAACTCACACAAACATACAGATGCTAATGCTGCCAAGAATCAAACCAAAGAACCTCTTGCTGTGAGGCAACAACACTGCCACTACATCATCCACTTAACACAGCTAAAGCTCTCAATTTCACAGCAGAAGAAATTTGGAAATAGACAAAATTTATTTGGGGGGGGGCAAAGGCCCGAAACAGGGACACATTTTAAATATTGTTTGTATAATCTTAGAAAGTGTTTTGTGTTACCATGTGTTTCCAAAAAAGATAGGAAGACTGAAACTTAAAGGGCTATCATTATTTACTGAAATCCATTCTTTTTTTTTCAATAATAAATCTTTATTCTTTTCCAATTGTTAATACAATACTACAACATATATACATTATATACATGAATGCTTCCAACAGTTGCATAAGATCATTATACATTAAGATAAAATTCTAAAAAAAGTATTAAAATATCTAGTATCAATATAAGGCTTATCGATACTAACCTCCATATTAAGTATGTACTTCCCGGGGAAAAGTGGATTAGAACGTTAAGCTAACACAATGTTAAAGATTTGCTCCCATATTTTTGTATTATTTATATTTTTCTTATGATCTTTAATTAGTAATTTATGTGCTAAAATATGTTTTATCACTTCACTTTTAAAGTTTTCCCATGAAGTCTGAGATGGATTCAGCCAATTTGTAGCTATACAAAGCTTCATTAACAAGAAAATATTTATGAGTATGATCATTTGGGATCTGTCCAAGTTATTTGGAGGAATATGAAGAATCATAAACTCCCAAGAAAGTGTGGACTGTTGATAACCCATTTTTTGTAATTGAATTTTTAAAGAATTCCAAAATTTGAATATAAATTTACAGCTCCAGAACATGCGTAAAAGGTCAGTCGTTTGATCGATACAATATGGACATTTAGGTGAATTTTTAGAGTTGAATTTATGCAGACTGAGACGAGTGTAATAAGCGTTGTTAAATATCATCAGCTGAGTAAATAATAGCTTTTGAAAAGATACTGATTTTAAGGTTAAATTAATTGCTTTCAATATTTTATTATCATCAATCGGTAATAATTTATCCTTCCAGTATTTGGATAAGAGTATTTGTTTTTTATATTTCACGTCTTTTATCAAATTATATGAAGCCGTTATATATTTGGAGTCCTGCATAAGAGTTTGCCATAAGTTTAAACAAATGGTTAAGTCTTCTTCTTTAATTTTGAAATTACCAAAATAACTTATGGAAAGATCCTTTAATTGTCTCATTATAATTAAATAAGAGTTAGGAAGGCTCATCTCTCTTAACATATCATGTATTGAGATACCAAGATAAGGATATAAATCAAGTATGGTTAGATCAACTATAAGTGGAAATTTTTTAAGATCTATCAATTGATTACTGATTTTCAAATTTGTGTTCTTGTGAAATGGTTGTAAAGGCATCATATATTGTAAGAGATTTAGTGATTTAAACAGGTTTTGTATTGATATTATATATAATCTAATATGTTCCATCAAAGTGTACACTTTAAAGGTATCTTTATTTAAAAAAGGTAATGCCTTAAAATGAATACCCAATCTAACAGCATGTTTATAATTCAGAACCAACCACTTGGGTGACCATTTAGTACTGGACATGTCAAAGTTAACCACTCTTAGAATTCTATTAGCATTTATTATTAAATAATATGCGTCAAAATTCGGTGTCTAAACCACCCTTATTTTTCGGAGTCATCAATTTGTCATAAGATATTCTAGTTTTTCTAGGTTCCCATACAAATCTACCTAATTCCGTATGAATTTGTTTAAAGAATTTCCTAGAAATTGAGACTTGAGTAGCTCAAAAAATATATAATATTCTGGGGAGTACATTCATTTTAATAATTGAAACCTTTGCCATTATTGGTAATTTCAGATTATTCCATCTTTTTAAATCAGACAATACATGATCCCAAATTAGCTTAACATTGTTCACATAAAATTCTCTATTATCTGTTGAGAAAACAATACCCAAATATTTTATTTTATTTTTTCTTCGGATTTTAACTGACCTACCAATGGTAAAAGCGAAAAGGGTGTAGGCGTCTTTAAAGGAAATAAATTGTTTTTTTTTTTTAATTTATTTTGTAATTAGATATTTCTGCAAAATCTTCCACTGCTTTTAGTATTTTCTTGGTATCTGAAACAGGCGTCGTACAGTAAATATTAAGATCATCAGCAAAAGCAGCCATGGATATTTTCGTACCATATATTATTGGGGCATTATGATATGTATTTTGCATAATATGTAGAAATAGTGGTTCTAAATATAAATTGAATAATATAGGAGATAGCGGACATCCTTGACGGGTACCATTCTTAATCTGTATTCTTTTTGAGAAATTTTTATTAATGTATAGAGTTGTATAGGGATTATTATATAATTTTTAATGTTAAAATAAAGTCTTGGGGTATATTGAAATACGATAAAATATCAAACAAAAATTTTAAATTAACTCTATCGAAAACTTTTTGTGCATCAATTATGAGTGCGTAAACATTAAGATTTCTATAAGTGGCATAAGAAATTAGTGTATGAAGTGATAACGTATTATCAGTAGTTTGTCTGCCATTTATAAAACCAGCTTGTTCATTAGATATTATTAGGTTTATTACCTTCTTCAATCTATTAGCTAAAATAGATGTCATAATTTTCATGTCTATATTTAAAAGTGAAATAGGCCTATAGTTATCCGGATTTTGAAGATCTGCATTCTCCTTAGGTATAAGAATTGTTCTCGAAGCATTAAAGTGTGGATCATTAATTTTATTATTAATTATATAATTAAATACATGTGGAAGTATTTTACCCAATATATCACAAAAAGTTTTGTAAAATTCAGTAGTCAAACCATCCGGTCCTGGAGCTTTATGTGGCTTCAAATTATTAATTGTATCTGTTATCTCCTCAGAGGAAATTGGTTTATGAGACTCATCACCAATTTTCGGAAAGGTAATCTTCTGCAGAAAATCGTTATTAATCTTATTTGTAAGTAATCCCTGATGCTTGCCATAGATTTGAGAGAATATTAATTCAAAGGTATTCTTAATGTCTTCAGTATTGGTATATCTTTTATTATTAATCTGTATTTCAGAAATTTTAGAAGGTATTTTCGATTGATTAATGATGCGAGCTAGTGCTTTTGATGGGGTCTGAATATGATTAGCGTATTTTACCAGTATTTTCTGTTCATAAAATGACAATTTACTATTTTGTAATAAGAAAAGATCCTTTTGACATTTTAATAACTCCGTTTCAGTTTGTTTATTATAGTTCCCAATTAAATCCTGATCTAGTAGCTTAATTTTAGATTCCAGTTCTTGTATGTCTCTAGTTTGTATTTTCTTATAATAAGTAGCCTTTTGAAGAAAGATTCCTCTTATTTGTGCTTTGGTTGCAGCCCATTCTATATCAGATGGATGCCGGTGTTTAGAGAGATTAACTAGTAGATGATTGAAGGTCTCTTGAACTTCTTTAGTTATATCTTCTTTATTTAATAAATATGGATTTAGAGACCAATTATAACCTCTATGACGCATACTATTTCTAGTGTCTTTGTTAAAAATTAATGTGATTCTAGAATGATCCGATAAGTATCAAGCTTGTATAGATACACAGGGATCTAAAGTAATTAGTACGTCTGAAATTAGGAAAAAATCAATCCTAGACCACATTTTATGACAACTTGAATAAAATGTGAAGTTATTTGAATTTATTTGATTGTTTGTGTATTTAAATGGGTCATATAATTTAAAATCTGTTTTAAGTTCCTTTAATGCTATTACTGCTTGATTATTAAAGGACCTGTGTGAACTTGATTTATCCAATTTGGGATCTTGGTATGTATTCCAATCACCTCCTATTATTATATAACAATTATTATATTGATTCAGGATAAAATAAAGTGATGCTATAAAAAGTTGTTGATTGGTACATGGGGCATATATATTAAGAAGTAACACAGGTTTATCATAAAGTGTAGATGAAAGAATCACATAACACCATCTTCCCTCTTTGTCTATTTTAAAATCTAGAATTTTCTCTTGATACTGATTTTTAATAATAATAGCCACTCTTGCACTATTAGTTGTCCCTTCTGAAGCTACCACCTCTCTAATCCATTTCTTATCCTTAAGAACAGCCCATTGGTCATTGGTCAAGTGGGCTTCTTGTAATAAAATAAAATATGCCTTTGACTGGAGAAATAAATGAACAAATAATTTCCTTTTTTTCAAGTTCTGGAGCCCTTTAGTATTCCATGAATCTATTATCCACATACTAAGATCTTTAATTCGTTTAAGGATATTTTAAAATTGAGAAACAGTACTAAATTCAAATATAATAGCACAATATATATTGTCTGGAAGCAATCTTGACATCCCATCCCTAACCAGTGCCTATCCACTATTCCCCTGGACCAGGACGTACATAGGTTTTTTACACTGTTAAAACTTTTATGGGTAAATAACCTTACTAAATATCTATTCTTTATCTTACAAAATATAACATCAAAAGCATGCAAAAAATCTATAAAAGCTACATCTAACTCTACAAAGCCTAACCAAAACATTCCCTAATAAACACTGATAAATATCCACAGCTCTTGAACAAACTATTTAGTTAAACCTATCAAGTAAATGGTCTTAACTACACTTATAGTTACTGTCATACCTCACTAATAGTTCTCATATATTATTACTTATACTAATTAGTTGTGTCTCATTAAGTTATCTAACAACCATATTTAAATCTAAAATAATCAAGTATGTGACACTACCCCTATTAAACAATAGAATTATTAAATTAAAGATAATTCACCATATGTACTGTCAGTTAGAAGAGAGAAAAAGAACTACAGAGAAAGCAAATGCTTAACATTTAAGTATAATATTAGATCTGACTTTATTTATATAACCTAAATTATCTAGAATTGTAATGTCTGCAAATAAGGTGAATAAAAATAGAACTCTAACTTCACTTTACTGGCTAATATAGTTAAATTTATAAAATGATGACTGAGTAACACAACCCTCAAAATAGTCAGAACCACATACCAGTATATAAGCAAGATAACCTTCACATTCCTGGAGAACCCACAATGTAATGTCTCATGGTCTCTTTATCTACTAATTATCCCAACACTAAATCCCCTTATTATCTAACCATTTGCAGTATTAAAACACATCAGTAATACAAGAAAAACAAATAATAAAATATACTACAAGGTTATTAACACATCAACATTCAGCATAATATACCTAAGGAAAAAGAATAACTATGGTAAAGCTATATTACTTCTAACCAATCAGTTAATTAACACATTTTAAGCCAGTACATTATTAATTCAATTATACTCATACCTGAATGATTTCACAGTTCCCTTTAAACCAGTAAAACATTTTACATACTTTAAGTGTCCACGAATACTCGTATTACAGTCCAAATAGCTTTCGCTTCTTCAACAGAGACTTTCCTGCTTCCTGAGCTTGTAATCCTGTCTTCGAGCTCGCGACGGGGGAACCATTAAATGGACGGACTTCCGGATGCACCACTTCGAAAACGGACCCTCAGCAGCACCCAAAAAACTTCCTGTTGCTTCGCGAAGGGGCTCAGTTCGTAAGAGCCATAAAAGTTCGGAAAATCTTCGTAGACGAGCTGGAGCTGTAAAAAGAAACTAAATAAACATTTACTAAGGGGCCTGGTGAAGAAAAGAGAGCAAACAAAGGATTTTAAAGCCTCGAGACGTAGTAAGAATGGAATCCCAGCATCCACGTTGCTGCAAACGGACTGGATGGCCAAATCAAGCTTCCGAAGCTGGAAGGGACTTGAAAATCTTCAAAAAGCTAACTTTTGCTTCTTTTTTTGTAGATATGGAGTATTTATGAGCCATCGACTGTAAAAATTAATGTGTTAGGGTATTTCATTTGAAATTTGATATTCTTTTCAATGAGGAACTTGCAGTATGGAGATAATGCTTGTCTAGCTTGCCTTATTTGCAATGGTAAATCCTGGGCCATAGAAACTTTATTATTATGCCACATAATATAACCTCCATTTTTTTTAACAGTTAAAATTATTTTGTTTACGTCCTGGTAGTTGAGTATTTTGACGTATACTGGTCTAGGTATGTTTGAGGCTTGTGCTTCTCTGAGAACTCTATGAGCTCTTTCTATAACTATCTGTTTAGCTGTATCAGAGTCATTGAACAATATTTCAAGTATTTGTGTAATAGTTGAAGTTAAATCATTGTATTGGATAGATTCTGGAATTCCTCTAATAATTATATTGTTCCTTCTGGATCGTGCCTCCAAGTCCAGAATTTTATTTTGCATAGACTGAATATCTAGGTCATGAATGTCTGTTTTTTTTTTGCAAGCAGTGTTATTCTGTCCTCATTTTCAGATATTCTGGCTTCTGATTTAACCATCCTTTCGAGAATTTGACTGCATGTGGCACCAAAAGAATGTATCTGATTTGATAGTTCTTTCAAAGCTTCTTGGATGGGTAACAAAGCAGTTTTAATATCTTCCATATTAGCCAGTTGATCCAGTTTATTTTTCATTCCAGCTTTTGAAAGTTCCTGCTGTTTTGTAATCTTCTGCCTTTTTGTTGTTAAATCTTTTTCTGGTGACTGAAGTTCTGATAATTTGGTTTTTGTTGTTGTTGTTTCCATATTTTTGTCTTCTTTTGACATTGTGGAGCAAAGCAGATCTTTAGTATAACTGAATGGTAAATATCCAAGATTGCTACTCAGACAGTTCCTTTGTTTAATACTCTGTTCAGAGTCAGTCAGTCAATCAGATCCAATCCTGTTAATTTGTTTAATTTCCTCAAGTTCCTTCACCTCTCAAGCGATATTTAGTTGTAGTGGTTTAATTTTAGCCAACAATTAGTGTAGAAAAGCTTGTAGTATATCCTCAGGGTTAGATTTTATTCCAAGTATCTGAAGAGCTGTAGATATGCAGTGTCTACAGAATGGCGGCCATCTTTGAACACCCTGAATTCCATTCTCACTGATTTGCCACAAAACCACAAATTTTAAGGGGAACAGACCAAAAGTATGATATTCTGTGAAAATCTATACAGTTGAGAGCTATGGACTCAGCTGTCTGAATCACAAGTGGTGGTGTGGGTAAAGAATGCAGGCCCTTGTATCAGGGTTTGAACCTGGTTAATTATAATCACCAGTTATAATTAACTGCGGCATTACACACGCATGATTACACTAATCTCTTTTTGGTTGTAGTAAGTATTTTATGTCCTTCATATGCAAATATTTTTAAAATGTGCAAAATGATATAAAAAAAATCAGTGCAGTTGGTAGTTCACTAAGCATTAGATCCAAATCTTAGTTTTATGACATGTTTGCAGTAGTTTGATGTATTGTAAAATGTTAATATCTCAAATGTAATTTTTACAAGATTCTACAAAGACGTTATTTGTTTTAACCATAATGCAATAGCATCAGCTGCATCTTCATTAACAACATTGTGATTTCCATACTTACATTTCTGCATCTACAGTGACATTCCATTCTAGCTGATATTTGTAAGAATGCTACAATGTGAACAACAGCTAATCATAATTATTTATTATTAATGTACTGTAGCAAATATTCTGCTGCCTGCATAGGTAGTCCATTATATAAAAATTCTTTATATGCATTATATACAATTCTTATGTAATTCAGATACATTATAAGACATGTAATCAAAGCCAATAAAGGTTCACACTTGCAGAAAATGGTTGCCTCTTACACAGCTATAGTCTCTGAACAGCCTGCAGAGGGCAATATCTTTTATTGCTGTCTTTCTGTCTTTCTCTCTCTCTCTCATACAGAAACACACACACACACACACACACACACACACACACACACACACACACACACACACACACACACACACACACACACACATTAATCCTAGACTATACGGTGCACATCAGTTAAATCCTAAACTAAATGGAGCACATCAGTTAAATCCTAAACTAAACAACTAAACGGAGCACGGGCACATCAGTTAAATCTAAACGAAGCACAGGCACATCACTTAAATCTAAACGGAGCACAGGCACATCACTTAAATCTAAACGGAGCATGGACACATCAGTTAAATTTAAATGGTACATAGCACTTAAATCTGATCAGAGCACCACAGCACAAAAATCTTAAATCAAATCAGTAAACGGAGGAGAGCTTACCATGGGTGTTGACTCTGGCAGCAAGCTTAATGTGCGTTAGCAATGATGTGATCCATTTTTCTCCGCACTTTTGTGTTTAAATTACGTTAGTGTGCACTGCACACATGTGTCCTCTCTTGCGTCCTTCTTAAAGAAAAACTCCAGGTCTTGCAGCTCTAAAAGTAGAGGGGGCTCCCTCCACCCTTGCCCTATGGTTCTGGCACCTATGTGATCAATGCTACTTTTGTCTTCTTTTCATGGACTACTATATCTGGTTTTCTTGCATCTATTTTTTGAACTGTTGATAATGGGTGATCCCATGTGATATAAACTTCACCATTTTCTATAATGCTTTGTGGATCCTGTTTCCAGTGTTTTTCAGCTACTTCAGTATTATAATGTTTGCACAATCCCCAGTACAGCAGTCTTGCCACATTATTATGGCTTTCAGTATACAGTCTTTCTGCCATTAGTATATCACAACCAGCAACAAGATGTGTGACTGTTTCCAGTTCTGTTTTACAAAACCTATATTTGTCTGTTTTTCCCACATGTTCAATGGACTTTGTAAACCAACATGTATGTGGTCCACTGTCTTGTAGCCATTGTGATAAGAAGTCATTATTCCCACCTTTTATATATGATAGCATTTTTTAAAGTATATTTCCAGCTTTTGTGTTACATGCACCCACTAATGTTTGGCAGATTGATCCTTTATACAGCTGTTTCTTGTCATCTCCATTTAATCTATATGTCAAATTTCACAAAACTTTTTTTGTTTTAATGAACCCCCCAAAACCACAAACACCCAGAACACCCCCATAACCCATTAACTTAAAACAAACAGACAAAACTATGTGAATCTTCAAATAATGAGGTTTAATCCTTTTGATAAAAGCAATTGTCAAAAATTGACAATTGCACTCACAAGTATTAACTAAGCTAAAATGAAGGTTATCCACGGTAAAGCACGTTACAGTCTGTGTTTCTACTTACATTAACCACTGTATGTTCTTTTATCTTTATTCTCCTCCCAGATGTGAAAACAGCTTATATACTTTTAGACATTAACTGTCAGCCTTGAGAGAAAGTGTACTGGCTATCTTTAAATACAACTAAATTGTACATTGTTCTATTAAATGCATTAAACTATTTAGTTACCAGAAAGAGCTGCTCTTATCCACTTCAAATAATTTCAAACTTTTTTACTGAGTTGTTTGTCTTTGTACCTTGAAATTTTACATTTGTCTCAGTAAACAACATCCAGACCTCACAATTTATTGCCTTCACCTTTTGTTAGCTTGTTTCCATGGAAACATAAGAACAGAATGCACTTCTTAACTAATACTGAATGTTAATTTGCTAAAGGAAAACTATTTATAACATTGTGGTCATTTGAAAAAAAACACTTGTGTAAACAAAAAAAAAATTGTAATTAGATTAAGCCAATGGCATTAATGCATTCACTTCTGTAAAATTAAAAGAAAACATTTCAACTCTATATTTTTTATTTGGTGTACTTTTACACCCCATCCCGCATTCCAACAGCCCAAGATTACAGAGCATTAACTCAAATGGTCTTTTGTCCAGTATTTCTTTTCTTTTTTCCACTGCAATGCCTAAATTTCTTAAAACTAAAAAATAAAAAAATACTAGTTTACTTTAATATCTTCATCACAATCACTAAAAATGATTTACTATATAGCATGCAATTTATAACATGAAATTCTTCATCCAAATACTGTTAAGAACAAAAAATTGTTTTACTTAAAAGTTACTTTCTTCTTTTTTTCCCTTTTAGTGACCTTTTAGACAATGACATGAACTGGGGCACATGCCTGTCAGTCACCTCCACAAGTTTAGCAAAGTCAACAAAAACTCAATCTTTCTCTACCACTTTTTCTTGTAAAGCCTTATTTCAGAAATGTGACTGATGCTTTATAGTCTGTCATATATTCACTAATTTAAGTGTTACCAGTCTTCTTCCTTTTCATTTCCATCTCCCAAACTCAGATTCCATTTCAAGTCCAAGATACTCTAGATTCTTCTAGTCAACTCCTGTGCTTTTCATTTGGAACACTGGAAAATGTTTCATGGACAAAGTCTCTTTATGAGAAGCAGTATTTCCTTCTGTTGGATGGCTCACTTTTTGTTAGACAAACTTTTGTATTTCTTCCTTAGCCTGTTCTGTGTCAAAAAATTGGTTTAATTATCCAGGAAAAAAAAAAATTCTGAAGACAGCTGGATACAGCAGGTTGAATCTCACACCTGCCTCTTGATTGCCAGGATAAATTTACTTCTGCTCTACCCATAGGTGCCAGAACCATAGGGCGAGGGGGAGGGAGCACCTCCCCGCCACTTCCCCCACCACTTTTACAGCTGCAAGACCTGGAGTTTTTCTTTAAGAAGGACCTAACAGAGGACTCATGTGTGCACCGCATGCTAACATAAGTTAAACACAAAAGTGCACGAAAAATGGATCACATCATTGCTAGCACACACTAAGCCTGCTGCCAGAGTCAGCACCCACAGTAAGCTCTCCTCTGTTTACTGATCTGATTTAATATTTATGTGCTGTGGTGCTCCAATCAGATTTAAGTGTTGTGCCCCGTTTAGATTTAACTGATGTGCCTGTGCTTCGTTTAGATTTAACTGATGTGCCCGTGCTCCGTTTAGTTGTTTAGTTTAGGATTTAACTGATGTGCTCCATTTAGTTTAGGATTTAACTGATGTGCTCCGTATAGTCTAGGATTAATGTGTGTGTGTGTGTGTGTGTGTGTGTGTGTGTGTGTGTGTGTGTGTGTGTGTGTGTGTGTGTGTGAGTGTGTGTGTGTGAGTGTGCGTGCCTGAGAGAGAGAGAAAGAGAGAGAGAGAGAGCGATAAAAGATACTGCCCTCTGCAGGCTGTTCAGAGACTAGAGCTGTATAAGAGGAAACCATTTTCTGCAAGTGTGAACCTTTATTGGTTTTGATTACGTCTTATACGGTATCTGAATTACATAAGAATTGTATATAATGAATATAAAGAATTTTTATACAATGGACTACCCATGCAGGCAGCAGAATATTTGCTACAGTGCATTAATAATAAATAATTATGATTAGCTGTTGTTCACATTGTAGCATGCTTACAAATATCAGCTAGAATGGAATGTCACTGCAGATGCAGAAATGTAAGTATGGAAATCACAATGTTGTTAATGAAGATGCAGCTGTTGCTATTGCATTATGGTTAAAACAAATAACATCTTTGTAGAATCTTGTAAAAATTACATTTTATATTTGTATCTCATTTTGCTTTGAGATATTAACATTTTACAATACATCAAACTACTGCAAAACATGTCTTAAAACTAAGATGTGGATCTGATGCTTAGTGAACTAACAACTGCACTGAAATTTTTTATATAATTTTGCACTTTTTAAAAATATTTGCATATGAAGGACATAAAATACTTACTATAACCAAAAAGCAATTAGGGTATTCATAAATATAGTACACAGTTACATAAATGTATTTTGTTCACTATGTTTACTATACTATGATTCATTGCCACTATTCATAGACACTGTTCATAGTAATTAAGAGCATAATACAAAAGCCTGTTTGCTCTTTGATGGTGGAGTGGCTGCTGAATGACCTGAGCTGTGGAAGCCATAATCTATTAGAGAAAGCAAATATACAGTAAACAAATCCATAGTAAGAAATAAGGACTGAATACTAAGACACTTGTTTCCAAAGCTGTACTACAAGTGTTTCCTATCAGGACATGGTTATGCCTGGGCTTTGTGAAGTCCATGGAGTTTGTACAGTTATCCAACAACATTTAGTGGTAGCTAAGCTGTCATCTTCTGTACTAAGCAGAGGATACCTACCAAGTACTCCAAGAACCAAACAAAGGCTTTGTGTGTTGTGTGTATGTAAAAAAATGCCCCAGTTAATTATAACTGGTGAATAGAATTAACCAGATTCAAACCCTGAACTTTGGTACAAGGGCCTACATTCTCTACCCACACCACCACTTGTGATTCAGACAGTTGAGTCCATAGCTCTCAACTATATAGATTTTCACAGAATATTTGGCTCATACTTTTGGTCTGTTCCCCTTAAAATTTGTGGTTTTGTGATAAATCAGTGAGAATGGAATTCAGTAAATAATGATAGCCCTTTAGGTTTCAGTCTTCCTATCTTTTTTGGAAACACATGGTAACACAAAACACTTTCTAAGATTATTCAAGCAATATTTAAAATGTGTCCTTGGTTTTGGGCCTTTGCCGTTCCAAATAAATTTTGGCTATTTCCAAATTTCTTCTGCTGTGAAATTGAGAGATTTAGTTTTGTTAAGAGGATGGTGCAGTGGTAGTGTTGTTGCTTCACAGCAAGAGGTTTTCTGGTTTGATTCTTGGCTGGGGTGCCTTCTGTATGTCCTCCCTGTGTTTGTGTGGGTTTCCTCCCATGTTACAAAGACATGCATCTGGAGCATTTCTCCCCAGGCCTCTGCTAAAAATGGTCTTTGTTCCAAGTTGGACTTTCCCAGTAAACAAATGTTGAATAAATAAAAACAATTACAAGGAGCTATTGCAATATTACTAGTTTATCATTTTCAATGTAACATAGGCAGTTTATTCTTCAAGG
This sequence comes from Protopterus annectens, assembly GCF_019279795.1. NCBI lineage: Eukaryota > Metazoa > Chordata > Ceratodontiformes > Protopteridae > Protopterus > Protopterus annectens. The sequence goes on along the minus strand of NC_056741.1, from coordinate 351,211,131 downwards.
GCAATAACCACTCTATTTGTAGATGAAATAATGAAATAAAGTTGTTCCCTAGCAGCAACCTCTTTGCTAGTTAGAGATCCTTTAATGTGGAATTATTTAGATGACTGACTTCTGCAGAGAATTTGCATATTTACTGATACTGGCGGATTGTAATGACAGAAGTTTGAGTGGCCTTTTATGGTTGAAACTTTCTGAAATGGGTAGTTTTGCCATTATTGGTTCATACATTTTGTTTCATTGCTTACTAGAAGACTGTTCAAAAGTATGAATTAAAAAAACATTCTAACAACTGGTGCTGTATTATACAAGAAATATAATTGAATACAATCAGGAACGTGAATCAAACAATGCATACATGTATGCATGGCCCTAAAAATGTGTTTGAAAACAGCCCAGAGGAAAGTGTGAAAGACTCAAAATCATGGGTAAATTTTAAGCTTTACTCTTGTAACCAAAGCAATGGAAGAAGGTAAAACAGTTCACACCACATTACCTTGACCTGGCCAAGCCTTTTGACACAATCCCCTACTTAGGTGGGGTACAAAAGATGAATAATGTAGGAGCAAATGCTTGCATCACTAGCTGGATTGCAAAGTTGCTCACAGGATGCAGGAGATCAAAATAGGGGAAGAGACCAGTCACCAGTGGAGTCCCCCAGTGTTTGGTGCTGAGACATTTTCCATTTGGCATATACATCTCAAAACTAAAAGGAAATACCAAAGGTCTTTGGCTGGCTAAGTTTGGGATGACTGCAAGCTAGGAGCAGCTATTGAATCCCCAAATGACTTAACCATCATGCATGAAGGTTTGTTCCAAATAATAACTGGTGTCAGAATCATGACAATGCCCTCTGAGAACTGACCCAGTTGTTTGGCATTTGGGAACTTGTATGTACAGTGACCTAACTTTTAACCAACATGTCCCCAGAGCTATAAAAAAGCCTTTCTATATTGCACAGCTTATAAACAAATTGATTGTGACTAGATCTAGAGATGTTGTTGTCACCCTTTACAAAGCTCTCATAGGTTCATAGGTTCATACTAGGCTATCTGCCCTAGGGCATTTATAAGCCTAGCCAGAGTGTGTTTGGCTTTCGCCACCCATTTTAAATGAATTTTGCTATGCCCTTTTTCAAGGTTAGTATACTGTGCCTCTGTCTAACAGTGACACAGAAGCGATACCCGGGGTAAACCTACGATCTCCCATCCACTCATCAAGATTCCTCTTGAAGAGAGTCAATGAGGGACTCTGCCTAACCTGGACTGGGATTTTATTCCAGTTTGAAAGGAGCCTCTGGGTTATGAATCTGTCCCTCCAGCATGTCCTATTTATTTCAGTGCTGAGGTTCAAGTCTCTCGAGTGCATAGCTCGATGGGATTTGGATTTTCTGAGGTGCAGCATGTCCATTAATTCCGGGTTGGACATGGCTTTATACGTCAGGCACAGATCGCCTCTGAGCAGGCGGTATGCCACTGAGTAGAGCTGGAGTTTCTTTAACCGGGCAGCATATGGCATCTGTTTGAGCCCTTTGATCCTCTTGGTGAGGTACTTTTGGGGTCTTTCCAGTTGCTGCAGGTGTCTGGTAAAGTACATCCCAAAAGGGACATTGTACTCAATTATGGGCCTGATGAGGGATGAGTAAAGAGGCACGATGACCTCCCCTGATCTAGATGTGAATCCCTTCATGATTAGGTGGGCTATATAAAATGTTTTTCTAACCACTTTGGCCACGTGGTTTTCAAATGAGAGATTGCTATCAACTTGGGTCCCCAGGTCCCTAATTACTTCTTCTGTACTTAATGGATTACCACCTATGTGGTCATTTGTGGGCACTTTGTTTTTGTCATAGGGGATGACTATACACTTTTTGGCGTTTAGCTTGAGGCCTTGGCTCTGGCAGCAGTTGTCTGGTTCTATGAGGCCCTTTTGTAGGATGCTTGTGTTGGCTGGAGAGTCGATTATGGCGCCTAGTTTGCAGTCATCTGTGAACTTGGTCAGCCACAGTCCTTCTGTGTTGGCCTGTACCTCCGAGAAATATAAACCGAACAAGAGAGGTCCCAGGACTGAGCCTTGTGGGATGCCACTTGTAACTGGTTTGGAGTCTGACATGGCTCCAGCAATTCTAACCATGTGGGTTCTGTCCTTGAGCCAGTTTGCAACCCATCTAGTGACATAGGGGTTTATATTTAAGCTGGTGAGCTTATCTATAATGCCCGAGTGGGGTATTGTATCGAAGGCTTTTGCGAGGCCCAGTTAGGCTGTGTGGACCACCTTCCCCTCGTCAATGGCCTTGGTGACTGTTTCAAAGAAATCGACCAGGTTTAAGAGGCAGGATCTGCCCTTAACAAAGCCGAACTGGGTAGGATCCAGTGTCTGTAGGTCCCCAATATCTTTATTTATGAGGTCCATGATGATCCTTTTCATAGCTTTGCAGACCAAGCTAGTCAGGCTTATGGGGCGATAGTGTCCAGGATCCATTGAGGCACCACCTTTGTGGAGAGGGACCACTGTTGCTGTACGCCACTCTTTGGGTACATATCCTGTAGTAAGGCTGAGATTGGACAGTAGTTTTATGTTTGGGTTTAGCTCTTCTTGGAGTTCATGTAGGACATAGCCCGGGACACCGTCTGGTCCCATTGATGCTGTGTTTTTTGCTTTTGAGAGGGCAGCTCTTACCTGAGCATCTGAGATGTCAGGGGGGCAGTACTCTGCTGGGATAGATATTTGCCCTTTTGGTGGGGAGAAGTTTGCACTGAACCTGTCAGCTAGGATGTTGGCAATGTCTGTGAGTTCGGTGTATTTTTTGTCATTTTGGACTAATTCTGAGCATATCTGGGAATTCCCACCCAGGTTCCTAACATAACTAAAGAAAGCCTTGTGATTATCCTTAGTGTCCTGTGCAATATTTCTCTCGAAGCTGGCCTTAGACGATTTTATGAGTGCCCGTAGTTTTTTGCTAATAATGATCAGAGATGCCTTCCCTTTTTGGGATTTTGCTCTATCATGTAGTAGCTTCCTCCTTCTATTGTATAGTTTGTTTATGGCTGGGGTCCACCAGACAGGACACCTGCCTTTGGAGGATTGGGTCTTGGTTTTATTTGGGATTGCATGATCTATGCATTCCTGAAGGTGTTCATAGAATGCATTTATAAAGGATTCTGTGGTCTGGGCTGTATTTTCCACAGGACCAGGGGCTTTGAAGGATTCCACCTCAGTTTTGAGTAGTGTTTAATTTGCTTTAGAGAAGTTTTTCACTGTGGTTTTTTGGGTAGGGGGTGGGTCGGGATGTGAATATCCAGTGAGATTAGTTTATGGTCTGATCTTACCAGTGAGGGATACACTTCTGGTCTGGAGCATAGAGCCCCCTTGTTGGTGATGATCAGGTCCAGTATGTTTTCCCCTCTTGTGGGAGTGGTAACAAGTTTTTCGATAGCATTTGAGTTTATAAATTCTAGGAACCTTTGGGCTAGGGTGTTGGAGCTAGTATAATGCTCCCAGTCTATGTTTGGGTAGTTGAAGTCACCCAATATAATGATGTTTGGAGAGATCTTCATATTTTCCAGTGTTCTCAGGAAGGCCGAGTGGGGTTCCTGGGTTTGGGAGGGTGGTCTGTAGCAGGCTATAAACTGGAAGGCAGTTTTACCCACTGTTAGTTGCACATGGATAGTCTCTGTTGCTTTGTGCTGTGCCACCAACCTGGATGTGTGGGTATCTTTGACGAATATTGATACTCCCCCTCCTTTTGTGGTTCGGTCCAAGTTTTGGGGCCGAAAAGCATGGTATGAGGTATAATCTGGTAGTGCTGGGGTGCTCTCAGGAGCCTTGAACCAGGTTTCTGTTACTGCACAGATATCGATGTTCTCCATGCTAAGGAGAGTTTTGAGTGCGTGCATCTTGAGGTTTAGACTTCTGGCGTTGAGTAGCATTACTCTTAGTTTCTTATCCCTTGTGATACCTATGGGGGTGGGTTTGTCTTTTGAGCCTTGCCTAAAAAAGGCACTATGGGGGTGGCAAGAGCCTTTGCCAATATCCGAAAGCCCAGGGTGACAGGTGCAAGCCGTCCCTAGCGAAGCATCGTGGCTTGTCGAGCATGTCATCCCAGGCTGACAGGCATTGGATTCTCTTTGAATGACACCAATACTTAAGCCAATTGTTGAAATTGATCATCTTGTCTTCATATTGTGGCATCATTCTTGGTGAGGGTAAGATGCTACTCAAGGTCAGGGTCATACCGGCCTAGGCTACATGCTCAGAGAGCTCCTCTATGTCTCTTTTCATGTAGTCCAGGGAGGTACATCTCAGGTCATTCACACCAGCATGGACAATGACTGAGTCATATTTGTACTTGCCTTGGAGTGACCTGAGTGCTTGTGTTATGTGGCGGATCCTAGCGCCCGACAGGCAGCTCAGCGTAACCTTCTCCTTGTTCAGCCTGGTGAGCGGGACGTCAGTGTGCCTGACGATAGAGTCACCTATTATAAGTGTATCAGGTGTGTTGTTTAGCCTTAAGGGCTGTGACTGTTCGGCACACTGGCTTTGTGAGCTATGTGTTTCACGTGTTTTGCTTTGGGGTAGCAGTTGCTTGGGTGTCTGCTTTGGAGGTCTCTGCTGCTTAGGCAGATTTTTATTTAGAGCCTCCGAGTATGTTTTTGTGTGTTTATGTGTTTGATTTGCTGTCGTGGTAGGTCTATGTGAGACTGGAATTGTAGTGAGTGCGGTTTCCTTCTCCTCCTGACTGGTTACGCCAGTACTGAGTTGAGAGAGCTTAGCCTCCAGTTTGGCTATATGGTTGCATCTCTCACATGTGTTGGAATTTGTTGGGAGGAGGAGAGGGTTGTCTGTGTACATGAGGCAGTTGTAACATTGCCTCAAGATTCCCAGATTCACCAGCTGGACTGGAGAGGAGATTGACAACTGACCTTTGGACATGCTAGAATAGTATTGGGAATTCCTTTATAATTGAAAAAAGGGCCAATGGGGAACAAGGTACTCAAGGGGAGTTTGTGAGGGTGTAGTGCTTTTAATTTTTTAGTGCTGACTTATATAATTGCTTTAGTGTGCAAGTGCCAGGCTTTAGAGTAGGAATAGGATGTTTATTATGAGAACTATATCAGTTCTAAGGGAAAAAGTGAAGAGCAGACTTTGTGGAGCTGACAATGGTTTAAACCCAGTTAAGTGGAGCTGCCCGATGCTGCGTTATGCGCAAAATCGTGCAAAGCCATGCCAAAGCGGGTTTTATATAGGGGGACTTGAAAGAGCTAGAAATTGGCCCAAAATGGCCAATAGACTACCAGATTCTTGTGCTGGGAACACTCCTCCAGGGATAGATAGGCTGGTCTAAGCTCCCCACTGCCGCTGGTGAACAAAGAAGCCTCCCTTTATCCAAGAAAGGATCATTAGGTCAATAATTTTGTATAATGCCCACTTTGGCATGTATCTGTCCAGGCCCATGCAACAACTGGAATATCTTCAGAGATACCTTACTAAAAAGATATAAGTCCTAAACAATAGGTCTTGCATGGACCACCTCAAAGAGTTATTACTATACTCAGTATCCTACAGAGTGCGTAGAGGTGACATGTCTGGCATACAAGGCCTGACCTAATACAGATGTACCTACTGAACATCAGCAAGTCAACTAGCATCAGAAATACTCAGTCCAGGTATCTAAACTGAATGTTGTGGAGAGATGAATATATATCACAGAGACTACCACTGTTCAAGAACAGACTATCCATAAAAATAAAATAAAGTTCATCTGTCCGTATTCAAATGCAACTTGGATCTAAGGATGGATAATAGAAAATATACTCCAGGATTGCCTCTCATGTCACTAATGGATAGATACAGTTCCTAAATGCTGCATCTCTTACATGGGTCTCCTCAAATTATCTATGGTATGATCACAGTTATTCACACTAGGGCTAATATACAATTATCAGCCATGGGATAGGTAAGGCCAATCAAAAAATGTTAATTCAAGCACCAAAAGGGAATTGGCTAAGCATAAAATGTCCTCCAGGTGAACCTATGTTGAGGTGGCAAATAGTTACAAAAATTGCCCTTTTTAGATCACTAAGTGTCCCTCTCACCATCTGCCCTCCCCCAGTCTTCAACAGCTTCCGGCGCCTATGGCTCTGCCTGGTGTAAAATCAATAATCATTTCTCTGCAAATACTATATTGTCTCCAATTTGTAATATTTTGCCCTTCTGACACATTTTGTCAGGATCAACTCTTTTTGTTGGTATGATTGCATCTTTACCAGTAAAGGTCCTGGCTGCTTTCTCATGGCCAGGTTTGGAGCATACGCTTGAGGTGCCTCTTCAAATAACAAATTCTGCTGTGGAGTACCATTCCAATTACTCATTTGTTCTTTCATAAAATTAATACAGTCTGTTCATTCCAGTTTCTGTGATGCAGCAGAAAATCTCAGGTTTTCTCTGTGTACTATGTCCTCTAACTTTACTATTTTTGAAACATCTCTTCTTGAGCAATCTCATATTCCACCAACCTTTTCTTCATGTTGACCTTTGATTTTTACAGTTTTATCAGTTCATCTGAATAACTGTTTAAAGCTTCTTACATTTCTCCAGTCTTTGCTATCTGAGTTGATATACTCCTTCAATGTATCATTTATTTTCACTCCTCCAGTGTTCCATTTATTTTAATCAACTCTGAGCACATTTGGCTTCCTTTTTCCTCTACATTATTGGAAGACATTTCTTGTACCAAAGCTGGAGCTTGAACTGTTTTTGCTGAACTGCTGCAGTATATTTCCCAGTCTGTGTTTTTTCTTCACTTTTTTAGTTGATTTTCTTTCAGGGTCTCTACGTTTCTTCTTTGCTGGCATCCAGACAGTGTACTTATTAGCCAGTAACTAAATTTTGCTAAAACTGGCAGAATTACTGTCCTTTATATATCAGTTTTTTTTTTCTCAATAAGAGAGCTGAAATTAAGTTGTTGATCAGTGTGCAGCCATCTTGGGAAATATCCTTGTCATGATGACAAAGCTCAGTTGTAATTAGGCCTTCATTCATTTTTACAGTACATGTTGGGCCGGATTCATGAAGGCTTGCACGGAGTCTAAGAGTAGAGTAAGACTCCATGCAGCCAACATGTCCGACGAGCGATCCAGGAACAGCATTGCAAACAGCCCCTTAAACTGCTCCTACACGGACAGGGCTTGGATATGCAAATTACCTCACTTGCAGCCAAAAGGCATGCAAATGAGGTAAATTTGCGATCCAGGAAGCACAAACCTGTCCGAGTAGGAGCCGTGTTATTTGCAGAAATGTACTCCGTTGACAACTGAGTACCGTTCTGCAAATAGCACAAGGAAGCTGTGACAGCTCCAAATAAAGGTTGCATATGGTTGAGGAAGCATGCCAATGGCCAAATATACGGCCATTGGCAAATTTCCCCGATGCAAAAAATAAAAATAAATTTTTTTTTACTCGATCGGCGAGGTTTAAGCTTAGTGCAGCGCCACGCAAATGGGGTGCGCTATAAAAATCATAAAATAAGAAAATAAAAGCCATAAATAGGCATTTTATAAGATATCTAATATGCAATGCAAGTGAATGGCAGGCTGAAGACAACATGGCTACCGAGTAGAGGTTGCCAAGGGGGGAACTCAGTCCAAGAACCAAGAACCAGAAGGATAATTACACCACTACCACTTCTAAGGAAAGGTACACAGTCGTTGTAGTGGTATGTACCAAAGAGACCAAGTTGATGTACACAGAATATATAGTTCCACAACTCAGACCTCAAAAATAAACGCTCCAGGGTCAATAAACGCTCCAAAACGGTTTATTCGTCATAAAAACAAGTAGCAAAAACTAGCGTTGACCTAGGTTTCGTCCGTCTCCACAGACTTCATCAGAATACAAAGAATGTAAATCTGAACCACTTAAATAGTCACAACAAAACCAATTAACAATTGTCTAATTAACTATTTGATTTATCAGTTGTCGTTTAAAAAGACAGAAAATCAGTTGCTTAAAAAAGATCCTTCATACAAAATGTACCTTGTTAAATGCACTGTGAATCTTTTCACAAATAAAAATAAAATATATATATTTTATATAAAACAAAATTATCATAAAATTTTCTATGTGTATTTTATTTAATTATGTTATCTATACATTTAAAATCTAAATAAGCCCAATGATAGAAGTATTATTGTAAGTAATGATATATAAATATATAAATATGTATATGTATAATAGTGTTACCAATGTGATGAATTGGATCTAATATAATAATAATGGTAATTCATATGTCATTAAAAAAAAAAAAATATATATATATATATATATATATATATATATATATATATATATATTAATTTAAATATTCGTATAGTTTTATTGTTGTTTTTAATTTTAATTTTGTTTGTTACTGTAAAAACATATGAAATATAAATAAATATCACTATGCAATAAATGAACATCATCAAATTCTTGATAAAATTATAATAAAATTATGTATATGAACTGTACAATATAAAATTACTGTATACTACATACCCTAATGCATAAACAATACTAGTAATGCATATAAATGTCAAGTATTAATTGATAAAACTTTAAATACTAAATGTTGTATAAAGTATACAGTGCAAAATTAATGCCAATTTAAATCCCTTCACAGTTGAATAAAAACACAAACCCACCAGGTATATTACATGAAAAGTTATTTACCCTTGAGATTATTAAGTCTCAAAATGGGTTTGATGCTACAATATTCATTCAACCCCGGGTGGTTATGCGCGTTTAATAATATCTGCATCCTTAATTCTGATACATCTAAATTATATTTATTGATCTTACCTTGTGGGTCATACTTAATATATGATACACCAAAAAACTTAAAATGATGATTTTTATGTTGTGCAATATGTCTGGCCAAAGCGTTGGTAAGTTTAATGTTCTTAATGTCCAATAAATGTCCCTTAATTCTATCCCTCATGTGCCTGCTTGTTTTACCAACATAAAATGCATCACACTGTTGCCACACAGCAATATAAATAACATTTGAGGTAAAACAGTTAAAGTGTTCATGTATTTTAATATTATGTTGGTTAACATTCACATTTATACCTGTGTTGAGAATATATGAACATGTAGAACACCTACCACATTTATAGTTACCGATCCGTTTGTTTGATTTAACTATTCTATCCATTGTTTCCTTTTCAAATAATTCTTTAAAGGACATATCCTTTCTAAAAATATATGACATTTTTCCTTGAAAGAACTTTCCCAAGCTGTTGTCAGTGCTTACCAAATTCCAATTTTTATTAGTTATGGTTTTAATGACATAAGAAATGTCGTTAAATGTAGTAATGTAAAAGGGAATAGTGTTTGAGTTGTAGGGTCTGTTTTTTGTGTGGTTACCCACGTGTAAATCTATGTCATTGCCACAATTTAAAATTGCTTTGTAAAACCCTATGTCTCTCTTAGTTTTCACTTCCTCAAAGATATTTTTACATAATTCCTCAGGATAACCTCGGTTGACAAATAAAGACAATATAAATCGTATCTCATCTATAAAATCCACTTCATTGCTGACCATTCTTGCAGCCCTGACCATCTGCCCCTTAACAACGGCTTTTTTCTGATGGTCAGGGTGCCAGCTTTCAAAGTGTAAATAAGAATTAGAAAAAGTGGATTTTCTATAAATGTTAGATTTTAATGTACTATTTGCTCTATCATATGTTAACCTAATGTCCAAATGGGTAATACTTTCATTGTTGATCTCATATGTAAATTTTAAAAACCACATACTGTTGTTTATGTAATCCAAAAATGCCTTCAACTCTAATTGATCACCATCCCATACTATGAACAGTTCGTCCAAGAATCTTGCGTAAAATTTTATATGTAAATAAAATTGTGTATTAAACAAGTAGTGAAGTTCCCAATAGGTCATGATGAAATTGGCGAACATGGGGGCACAAGCCGCCCCCATCGCTACCCCACTCACTTGTCGATAATAATTCCCTTCAAAATATAGGTAATTGTGTTTTAATACAATTTCCATTAGTTTTGTCAACACGTTGATTCTGTTCTGATCGTATAAATTGGTATGGAAGAGTTGCTCTTCCAACCAGACAAGACCTGTCTCATGTGGTATCACTGTAAAAAGGTTACAAACGTCCATGGTGATTAAAGTGTCACCCTCATTAAACACTAGAGACTTAATTTTCTCCAAAAAATCCCAAGAATCTTTGATAATGTAAGGGAAAGTAACTATCCCCATTTTGAAATAATGATCCAAGAATTGACTAATAAAATAGGTTTTACTCCTTTTTCCATCTACTATGGGTCTAAATTGTAAGTTGTCCAACCCTTTATGTATTTTTGGTATTCCAAAAATCCCACTAATGACCGGATAATCATTACATAAATAGTTCCGTTCAAGTTCGGTTAGTTCACCTTGGTATAACATGTCCCTAAGTGTCAGATCAATTTTTTTATATGCAATATTAATTTCGTTTCTACTAACCTCCTCGTAGGAATCTCCTAGTAACATAGCACTCATGTACAAAATGTAATCGTGTTTATCTACTATCACCACCCCACTACCCTTGTCGGGTTTCATAATCCTGATGTTTTTGGTCTTTACTATGGTGTTATATATTTTTTGTTTCTGTTTAGTCATGTTCTTATGTATAGATATTTTATAGTTGATAAAAAAATGTCATATCAATTTCACTAATTTTCTCAAATGTAGCCACTTTCTCATTCATTGGTGGGTTGTAAACACTAGGTTTAGTTAGCGCTCCCCTGGGAAGTTTAGTATTAATGTCAGTTTGATTGTTTTGAAAAAGGATTTTTAAATTCAGCTTACGCGTAAATAATTTCAAATCCAATATAGTGTTAACCAAGTTCCCTTTTCTACAGGGAAAAAAAACTAAAACCCTTTGAGAACAAGTTGACACTTTCAGTGTTGAAAGGGACTTGAGTGTAATTATATAACTTAAAATCCCCTTTGTCATTAGTGATAATGATCGGTTTACTTAACAAAAGACACTCCACATTATTTTCTAAGGGGTAGTCCCCTTCAAGTTCATTGTCCATAGTTAAAGTACTCAATATATAGTCATTTCTTTCAGTCTCATATGAAAGGTTGTCCTTTAAGTTAACATCATAATTCACACACATATTAGTGTTGCTAAATGCTTCATTATAGTCTTGGTCTTTGTCTCCATAACTATAAAAGCTTAAATCAATCACATAATGGATCATTTTCACAAAGATTAATTGTCGGCTGCTTAGTCGGTGTGATCATAACACACTCCGTTTCATTCGTTGCCGAATTAAATGAAGTGTCATCCGTGTGGAAAAGCTGTAAACCAACACCTTCCCTATTATAGTTATCAATAAATGCCCCCAAATTGCTTGATGTTTCTTGGTGAACATCCTTAGTAATGGTCTTATCAGAACAAATGTGCGCTGAAGATATATAATGGAAGTCATTATTAAATGTAACATCAATAACTGTGTTGGCTAAAATATTACCTGGTGGGTCAGTTTCGTGCAAAATGTCCAAAACCTCATGGAACGGGATGCCATCGGCTACTTGTGTGTCCTCCAACCATTTTTTTGTGGTTGTTTCTTATTTTCAAACCCCTTCTTGGGGCGTGCACCCATAAATTCAAAATCGTCTTCTTCAGTAAAGGTATTTTGATTTCTAATCCTCTCTGACCGTCTAAGACCCTCCTTGTCATGCGTATCAGCGTACTCATGCTGCCCAAAGTCGACGGTTTTCAGGGAAGGAAGTGATGTCATCAAGTTCGTCGAGGTTTCCCCTTCTTCCGTGTCTCTTCTCGTTGCCATGGTTATGAGTGACTACTTTAGATTTGGGATACACGTAGCCACTTTCATAAATTTTAATGTCTCTGTGGATTTTCTTACTTTTCTTATGATAGATTACATCACAACTGTAATCCACGTCTTTAATAATATTAGTATAGTTGGTGTAATATTGTTCAAATAATAAATCTTTACTAATATTAGAATTCAAGACCTCTAATTCAGCCAGTAGTGTATCTATCTTTTTAGTGTTGTAATTTATCATAATGTCCATTAAAGTTAGACCAGTTTTGTTGAATAAATCGTGTAAATCTTTTAACATGTCGACATTTCCATCACAGCCATTAGGGTACCTCCATAACCTTAGTCCCTTTGGAACCAGTCCTAACTCTATATTCTTACGTAGGTACCCATTTTCCATTTGCGTACGTTTCAACTTAAAGAGTTTCACCTCGAATTCCTTCAACATATCTTTCATATTTTTTGTCCCCCTCATGTTAATATTTTCGTCGGGTGTCTTGTCACTATTAAATGAAAGTCCAAGAGATGTAACCAAGCATTACTAGGCAATCCTATGCAAATGAGGGTAAGGATAGTGAATCACAAGTTTACATAGCAAATGAGCACAGTCAGTGGAGTGTAAGACTTAAGATAAGGGGAGTAACAGAGTAGAAGATAGGTGACATCACGAGGGGAGCATATATGAAAGAATGTAAGCTCATTGGAGCAGAGTGGCATGTGTCTGCTGTCAGGTACTCATCAATGGAAGAGATGTGTCAGCAGGTATCCTAGGTAAAGTTAAGAAATGGAAGATGTATGCAGTGAATAAATATTACTAAACCTTCTTATAAAAGTGTTTAGAACATGTTTGCGTGCGTGTGCGCTCCTGTAGAACCGAGTAACACTGTGTGCGCGCATTTAAGCTGGAGTAAGTGTCATTAAGACTGTTGACATTTGTGTATGCGCGTTTGTACATGTGTGCACGCTTTTAAGCAGGAATTAACAAGTGTTGGGCTGTGTAAGCTTGTGTGCGCGTATGTGCGCTTGTGTGCACGCGTGTGAGTTGGTGTGCATGCGTGTGAGTTGGTGTGCACGCATGTGAGCTGGTGTGCGCGTGTTTGCGCTCGTGTGAGCGGCGCTGCCCCTTGTGGAAATAGGAAGGGAAAAGGAAGCACAACAAACAGTAGGAAGTTAACCAGGGAGAATCAGCAGAGCTAGCAGGTGGAAACTATCAGAATCAGGCAATTACACAGGCAGTACACTAGTCCAGCCCAGCACTTAAAACTCTGCAAACAACTTTACCATGTATTGCTCAGACACACTGCAGCACTGCAGTCAGCTAAGTGAAGTGAATACTGAAAAAGATGTACTGAGACAAAAAAATGTTAGGGGCTGCCATTGCTGTCATAAGGCGACATATGCAATATGCTGAGGGTGGTGACAATGGTAATGCTGCTGATCAACACCCAGTGTGGAGACGGAGAAGAGTTTACAGACCCAAGGTAACCTACCAGGGGCTACATCAGCTGGAGATAGTGGAGCGCTATAGAGTGGACAGAGACCTCTTGCAGCAAATTGTTGAGCTGTGCAGGGCATGCCTCACACACAGAACCAACAGAGGGGAACCCATTCCAGTGGAAACCAAGGTATGTGTTGGCCTACGAATACTAGCAACAGGTACTTTCCAGAGACCAACTGGTGATATGATGGTGATATCACGGGCATCAGCATCCAGGGTACTGCACCAGTTCCTGGATGCCATGTCAGCACATGTCGGTGATCATGTATATTTCATGAATTCCTGTGAGGTATTGGCCAGCAATATGCGTCTTTTCCAGCAAATAGCAGAATACCCTGAGGTAGTGGGTCCAACAGACTGCACGCACATACGTATCAAAGCACCAGCTGGTGAGCGGGGTAGGGCCTACATTAACCACAAGGGCTTCCCCTCCATCAACTGCCCGGTTGTGTGTGATGCCCAGGGCACAATAATGAATGTGTGTGCTGGCTGCCCTGGAAGCTACCATGATTCTCATATCTGGCATCTGACACAGCTGTACCAGACATTTGCCAATGGGGACATTCCTCACGGTCACCTAGTGGGGGATGCTGTATATGTACTTGAGCCGTGGCTGATGACACCCATCAGAAATGCACACACACCTGAGCAGGAACGCCATAATGAGGCACACGCACAAACACAAAATGTAATCGAGCATGTGTTTTGGCTGCTCAAGTCATGGTTCCGGTGCCTGGCCACATCTGGTGGAGCCTTGCAGTACTCACCAACTACATGTACCCAAATTGTCATGGTATGTGCCATGCTACATAACATGATCATGCGAAAACTGCTGCAGCAGGATCAGTATAGGCGTGGGCCACACAGCCCCCCACCAATGCCAAGGCCATCACAGGCAGAGCATGACTCGGAGGAGGAACAACCTGAGCCTGCCCCAGTAGGCAGAAGGAGGCATGCCCAGTATGCTTTGGCCTTGGCAAAGAGGCAACGCATAGCACATACACTGGCTCAGTAGGAGCCCTGGAAATGATACCTCTTCCTGACCCGCACATATATAAAAAGAGATGACTAAGTTGAAACTCCCTGTTCCCAAACATGTATAGGGAGTGTACAAATTGCATCCGACACAGGCAGCCCTGCAGCACCACCTGAGGCATGATTGCATTTTGTTAACCAATATAAAGCAGTGCTAAACAGCTTTGCCACTATATAATAATATGTAAACACAATCATACACACTAACTGCCACAACTTTGGACAATTTTCAGCAATATTGGCCACCATCATCAATGTTGACAAATGTTGAGCAAGTCTTGTCAAAGATGGCCATATCTGAGCAAAAGCAGGTAAACATACACAAATATGCTTTACTTGACCTTAAGGAGTCTGATCTGTACAATTGGAGAATTTGAAGCAGTGACAGGCCTTGAACCCAGGATACCATACACTATAGTCTAAGAACTGAGCCACTAAACCATAACAGTATTTCACTGGTCAGCCTGTAGGAAGACATGTTGATAAGTCTATGCAAAGTGTCTCAAGGAAACCCTGCAGGCACAGCATAATTCATGTTGAGGTATGACACACGGGTGGGCCCTGCATTATAAATATAACTTGATGTACAACACACATACTATACATGTTAATAATGTCTGTGTTCACACATGTTAACAAATGTATTGGACCCCAGACAGCAACATACTGACAGGTTATACTGGGCATGCCCACACACTTAAATAAATGAGAAAAATGTGAGGCAACAAAACACTGAAAGGGCAAACTGAGCATGCTCACATACTTAGGCCATGTGTGCGTGCAGCAGGATGCCAGACATATCTGGTGGTTCATGTGTTAACCCAGGAACCCCTCACAAGCCAACAGTCCTGGCTTGTGCACATACTTATAAGATAACAGACATATATAGAACATCTTGGAAGTCAGTCATAATCACATATGTACTACAGATACATATGTTGTACATAGAAAGTAGGAAAGCAAAGAAGATAACAAACCTGCAGTCAGTATCAACAATTAACAATGTGCACACCAAACAGTATCATAGGTACATAGTGTCATTGCTTGATAGTAGGTATCAGCCATAGGGCATTCATAATGCTATCCAGACTGTGCTTGGCTTTCACCACCCTGTAGACTACTATATTGTGCCTTGGAATAGTAGGTCACACAAGATAGCTGTTGTACGGTTAGTGTATTGTGCATCTGTCTAGCAGGGACACAGAAAACATCCCATGGGTAAATGAATGATCACCCATACCCTCATTGAGACCTCCACTGAAGAGGGTCAGTGAGTGTCTCTGCCTAATGTGGAGTGTGAGTATGTTCCACAGTGTGTGTAGCCCCTGTGATATGAATCTGGCCCTGCTGCATGTAGTAGTACTCCTGTGCTGAGTTTGACGTCCCTGTATCGTGTAGCTGTAAGGGATACAGATATCCTGAGGTGGAGCATGACCAATACGTCTTGCTTGTACATGGCTGTATACAGCAGTCACAGATTGCATCTGGGTAGGCATTAAGCAACTGAGTACATCTTGAGTGTCTGTAGCTGAACTTTGTAGGCCATCTGTAAGACTCTCCTGTTGGGTGAGGTACCTTTGTGGTCAGTAAATTTGCTGCAGGTGTCGGGTAAGGTACATCCAAAATGGTGTATTGTACCCAAGTATGGTCCTGATGAGTACAGGTGCACAAAGATTTCACTTGCTTCATAAGTGAAACCTTTATGGATAAGGTGGGATATATAGAAGGCCTACATAAACACTTTGCCAATGTTCATAGGTTCATACTAGGCTATCTGCCCTAGGGCATTTGTAAGCCTAGCCAGAGCGTGTTTGGCTTTCGCCACCCATTTTCAAGTGAGTTTTAATAAGCCCTTATTCGAGTTTAGTTAACTGTGCCTCTGTCTAACAGTGACACAGAATTGATACCTGGGGTAAACATATGGTCTCCCATCCACTTGTTAAGATTCCTCTTGAAGAGATTCAGTGAGGGACTCTGCCTAACTCAGACTGGGATTCACTTCCAGAGTGAAGGGAGCCTCTGGGTTATGAATCTGTCCCTCCAGCATGTTCTATTTATTTCCGTGCTGAGGTTCAAGTCCCTCGAGCGCGTAGCTTGATGGGATTTGGATTTTATGAGGTGCAGCATGTCCATTAATTCTGAGTTGAACATGGCTTTATATGTCAGGCACAGATCACCTCTTAGCAGGCGGTATGCAACTGAGTAGAGCTGGAGTTTCTTTAGCCGGGCAGTATATGGAATCTGTTTGAGCCCTTTGATCCTCTTGGTGAGGTACTTCTGAGGTCTTTCCAGTTGCTGCAGGTGTCGGGTAAGGTACATCCCAAAAGGGGCATTGTATTTGATTATGGGCCTGATGAGGGATAAGTACAGAGGCACAATCACCTCCCTTGATCTGGATGTGAATCCCTTCATGATTAGGTGGGTTATATAGTAGGTTTTCCTAACTACTTTGGCCACGTAGTTATCAAAAGATAGATTGCTATCAACTTGGGTCCCCAGGTCCCTAATTACTTCTGTGCTTAATGGCTTACCACCTATGTGGTAATTTGTGTGTACTTTGTTTTTGCCAAAGGGGATGACTATACACTTTTTGGCATTTAGCTTGAGGCCATGGGTCTGGCACCAGTTATCTGTTTCTATGAGACCCTTTTGGAGGATGCTTGTGTCAGCTGGAGAGTCGATTATGGCTCTCAGTTTGCAGTCATCTGTGAACTTGGTCAGCCACAGTCCTCCTGTATTGGCCTGTACCTCTGAGAAATATATACCGAACAAGAGAGGTCGAAGGACTGAGCCTTGTGGGACGCCACTTATAACTGGTTTGGAGTCTGACATGGCTTCAGCAATTCTGACCATGTGGGTTCTGTCCTTGAGCCAGTTTGCAACCCATCTAGTGACATAGGGATTTATATTTAAGCTGGAGAGCTTATCTATGATGCCTGAGTGGGGTATTGTATCGAAGGCTTTTGCTAGGTCCAGGTAGGCTGCATGGACCACCTTCCCCTCGTCAATGGCCTTGGTGACTGTTTCACAGAAATAGACCAAGTTTAAGAGGCATGATCTGCCCTTAACAAAGCCAAACTGGGTAGGATCCAGTGACTGTAGGTCCCCAATGTCCCTATTTATGATTTCCATGATGATCCTCTCCATAGCCATGCAGACCAAGCTGGTCAGGCTTATGGGGTGATAGTTTCCAGGATCTGTTGAGGTGCCACCTTTGTGGAGAGGGAACACTGTTGCTGTACGTCATTTTTTGGGTACATATCCTGTAGTAAGGCTGAGAATGAACAGTAGCTTTATGTTGAGGCTTCTTTGAGTTCATGTAGGACACAGCCTGGGACACCGTCTGGTCCCATTGATGCTGTGATTTTTGCTTTGGAGAGGGCAGCTCTTACCTAAGCATCTGATATGTCAGTGGGGCAGCACTCTGCTGGGATACATAATTGCTCTTTTGGGGTGAGGGGTGGGAGAAGTTTGCACTGAACCTGTCAGCCAGGATATTGGCAATGTCTGTGGGATCAGTGTATATTCTGTCATTTTGGACTAACTCTGAGCATATCTGGGAGTTTCCACCCAGGTTCCTAACATAAGTAAAGAAAGCCTTGTGATTATCTTTAATGTCCTGTGCAGTTGTTTCTTGAAACTGGCCTTAGATGATTTCATGATTGCCCAAAGTCTCTTGCTAATACTGATTACAGATGCTTTCCCTTTTAGGGAGTTTGCTCTATCATGCAGTAGCTTCCTCCTTCTATTGTATAGTTTATTTATAGCTGGGGTCCACCAGACAGGAAGCCTGCCTTTGGGGGATTGGCCTTTGGTTTTATTTGGGATTGCATGATCCATGCATCCCTGTAGGTGATCATAGAAGGCGTTTATAAAGGATTCTGCAGTCTGGCTTTGAAGGATTCCACCTCAGTTTGGAGGACTGTGAAGTTTGCTTTAGAAAGCTTTTTTACTGTTGTTTTCTGGGCAGGGGGTGGGGACGGGATGTGGATATCCATTGAGATTAGTTTATGGTCAGATCTCACCAGTGAGGGATACACTTCCAGTCTGGAGCATAAGATCCCCATGTTGGTGATGATCAAGTCCAGTATGTTTTCCCCTCTTGTGGGAGTGGTGACTAGTTGTTCCATAGCATTTGAGTTTATAAATTCTAGGAACCTTTGGGCTAGGGTGTTGGAGCTACAGTAATGCTCCCAGTCTATGTTTGGGTAGTTGAAGTCCCCCAATATAATGGTGTTTAGAGAGACCGTCATATTTTCCAATGTTCTCAGGAAGGCTGAGTAGGGTTCCTGGGTTTGGACAGGTGGTCTGTAGCAGGCTTTAAACTGGGAGGCAGTTTTACCCACTGTTAGTTGCACATGGATAGTCTCTTTGTTTTGTGCTGTGCCACCAACCTGGAGGTGTGGGTATCTTTGACGAAAATTGATACTCCCCCCTCCTTTTGTGGTTCAGTCCGAGTTTTGTGGCCGAAAAGTATGGTATGAGGTATAGCCTGGTAGTGCTGGGGTGCTCTCGGGAGCCTTGAACCAGGTCTGAGTCACTGCTCAGACATCGATGTTCTCCATGCTGAGGAGGGTATTGAGTGCATGCATCTTGAGGTTACGACTTCTGGCATTGAGTAGCATTACCCTTATTTTCTTTTCCCTTGTGATACCTATGGAGGTGGGTTTGTCTTTTGAGCCTTGCATAAAAAAGGCACTATGGGGGTGGCAAGAGCCTTCACCAATATCCAAAAGCCCAGGGGTTACAGGTGCGAGCCATCCCTAGCGAAGCAGCGTGGCATGTCGAGCATGTCATCCCAGGCTGACAGGCATTGGATCTCCTTTGAATGACACCAGTACTTAAGCCAATTGTTGAAATTGATCATCTTGTCTTCATATTGTGGCATCATTCTTGGTGATGGTAAGATGCTACTCAAGGTCAGGGTCATACCGGCCTGGCCTGCATGCTCAGAGAGCTCCTGTATGTCTCTTTTCATGTAGTCCGGGAGGTACATCTTAGGTCATTTACACCAGCATGTCCAAAGGAGAGATGGATATCTACTTTTGTCCACAAATCCCTAAGTACACCTTCTGTACGTAATGGATTACCATCTATGTGTTAATCTGTGTGCACTTTGCCATTCCCAAAGGTGATGACTATGCATTTCATGGCATTTAGCTGTATGCTATGGCTCTGGCACCAGTTAAACATTCCTGTGATCCCTCATAGGAGGATACTTGTGTCAGCTGGAGAGTCGATGATGGTACACAGTATACAGTCATCTGCCACCTTGGTCATCCACAGTCCTCCTGTGTTAGCCTGTACCTCAGAGAAATATATGTGGAACAAGAGAGGTCACATAACTGAGCCTTGTGGGATGCCACATGTAACTGGTGTACACCCTGATATGGCATCTGCAATCCCAACCATGTGTGTGCTAACCCTAATCCAGGTTGCAATCCATCTTGTGACATATGTGTTGATATGCGAGCTGGTGAGTGTATGTAAGATGTCCGAGTGGGCTATTGTGTCAAAGGCTTGTGGTAGGTACAGGTAGGCTGTGTCAACTACCTACCCTATGTCTATGGCCCTGTTAACTGTTTTAAAGAGGTCAACCAGGTGCAAGAGGCATGTGGTGCCCTTAATAAAAGTGAATTGTGTATGACCCTGTGTCTGGAGGTTGACAATGTCTGTGTATGGCTTCCATGATGATACTCTCCATAGCTTTGCAGAACAGGCTAGTCAGGCTTATAGGGTGATAGTGTCCATTGTCCCGTGTGGCAACACCTTTGTTGAGCGGAACTACTGTTGCAGTATGACATTCCTTGGGGACATATCCTGTAGTACGTCTGATATTGAATATTGACATTATGTGACACTTATGTCTGTCATGAATTCTGCGTGAGACACAGCCTGGGTCACGTAGTGGTCCCATTGCTGCTGTGTTATTGCTTTGTAGAGGGCAGCTCTCACATGTACATCTGTGATGTCAGGGAGGATACACTCCGTTGGGATGGACATTCCTACATTTGTGGAATGGTAGGAAAAGTATGCACTGAGCCTGTCTGCCAGCATGTTGCCAATGTCTGTGGGCTCAGTGTATGTTGTGGTAATGATACACTACAACATAGCATATGTGGGAGCTGCCACCCAGGTACCTGACATAACTAAAGAAGGCCTTGTTATTGTCATTAGTGTATTGTGCATTCATACTGTCGAAGCAGGCCTTAGATCATGTTATGACTGATTGTAGCTAGCCGCTAGTACTGATCAGAGATGCCTCCATTTTGTGGGATACTGCTCTATCATGTAGTAGCCTCCACCTGTTGTTGCATAGTGTATGTATGTCCAGGGTCCACCACACAGGTCACCTGCCTTTACAGGACTGACTCTTGGATACATGTGGGATAGCATGATCCAAGCATTCCTGTAGGTGTCCATACAATTGGTATCTAAAGGATACTGTGGTCTGAGTCATAGTTGACACTGAGCTGGGGGATCTGAAGAAAACAACCTTGGTTCAGAGAAGTGTGACATCTGCTTGTCAGAGGTACCTCAGTGAGAGTACCTAGACTGGGTGTGTGGAACGGATATGGTTGTACAGTGTGATAAATGTATGTTCTGACCTTACCAATGAGGGGTATACCTCAGGTGTGCAACATAGAGACCCAATGTGGGTAAGGACTAGGTACAATCTGAATACCCCTCTTGTGGTGGTGGTGGTGACCACTTGTTCCATAGCATGCCAGGTGACATACTTGAATAATCATTGTGTGATGATTTTGGGCCTTGAGTAGTATATACATTCAATGTTTGGCTATTTGATGTCACCCACTATAATTTGGTTGCAGAGACCCACATATCTGCCAGTGTTCACCAGAAAGGCAAGTGTGGTCCCTCCATTTGTGAGTGTGGTCTGTAGCAGGCTATTACCTGAAAGGCAGTGTAGCCCACTCTAAGCAACACATGGATGGTATCCGATGTTTTGTGCATTGCTACTCACCTGGAGGTTTTGTGTATCTTTGCTGTATATGGATACTCCCCCTCCTTTCCAGGTGTGTCCTGGTTAATGTAGACATATATAATTGTATGAAGTGTACCCTGGTAGTGCTGGTGTGCTTTCGGGACACTTGGCTCAGGTTCCTGTGACTGCACAGATATTGATATACCCCATACTGTGGAGATCCTTGAATGCATGCATGTACAGGTGTAGATGTCTGGCATGGAGCAGCATCACCGGTAGTGTCAGTTACCTTGTATTGTCTATGGAGGTGATTGTGTCTACTGTGGCTTGCCTACAAAAGGCAACATTGTGGTGCAAAGTGCCATAGGCAGTATTTGAAAGGCCAGGGGTGACAGGTGCAAGCTGCCGCTAGTGAACCAACATGGCATGATCCCACTGACAGAAGGCCCTATCATCATACCAGGAGATATCACATGTAGAATGGGTAAACAGCTCCTTCCCAGGCTCATAACATGACATTGATGGGATCACATTGTTTCCCTATATGTCTCACAAGTGAACTGCAGAACATACAGAGCCTGCACCTGAACAGTCTGCTGAGCCATACCCTCTCTACAGAATATGTTAATGTCGAATGTGTTCCAGCAACACATGTCACACTGCAGAAGTGTTGCTGCACAGCAGACCATGTGAACTATAGTCGTATATCTCTATGATGTCTGATCTGCAAGGACATGGGGTCCATCATGATTAAAGTCATAAACAGAGTGATTGGAAGCCCACACACACACAACACTACCACCTTTGGTATGTGCATGGGCAGATCATGTTTGGCAAACAGCTACACTGTTCGCAAGTCAGACATCCGGGACATACATCACTGAAATGAGCTACACACATCCCACATAGACCTTGAATAGCCCTTATCCAATATCCCACAGACATGTATGCACAAACCCGACACGCTGTGCATAAATATGTGTTGTCATATGACGGATTTGCAACTGGTACTCAGATAGATCACACAAGCTGAGACTCGTGTACATAGGTTCATAGGTAGATATTAGGCTATCTGCTCTATGGCATTTCCATCCTAGCCAGAGTGTATTTGGCTTTCACCTCCCTATAAGATTAGCCTACTGTGCCTCTGTATAGTAGGTCACAGAAGGTCGCCCTTTAAGATAAGTTTACTGTGCATCTGTCAAGCAGGGACACAGAAGAGATCCCATGTGTGAATCTGCAATTTCCCATCCATGTGACCAGATATTGCTTGAAGGGGGTCAACGAGGGGCTATGTCTAACATGAATTTGGATTCGATGCCAGAGTGAGGGTAGACTCTGGGAAAGGGTCTGGCCCTGCGGCATGTCCTATTAATTGTTGTGCTGAGGTCTATGTCTCTGGAGCATGTAGCTCTAATGGATTTGGATTTCCTCAGGTGGAGCATGTCCATTAATTCTGGGTTAGACATGGCTGTGTACGTGAGGCATAGATTGCCTCTGAGTATGTGGTAAGCAACTGAGTACAGGCGGGGTTTCTGTAGTCGAGCTGCATAGGACATCTGTTTCAGGCCCATGATCCCCTTGTTGAGGTACTTTTGTGGTCTCACCAGTTGCTGCAGGTGTTGAGTAAGGTACATCCCAAACGGGGCATTGTAGACAATCATGGGCCTGATGAGTGATGAGTACAGGGGCACAATGACCTCTCTTGATCCAGATGCAAACACTTTCATGATAATGTGGGCTATATAGAAAGTCTTACTAATCTCTTTGGCAACGTGATTATCAAAGGAGAGATTACTAGCTACATGTCTCCACAAATCCCTAATTACTTCTGCCATACTTAATGGATCACCACCTATGTGGTAATTTGTGGGCACTTTGTTTTTCCCAAAGGGGATGACTATGCACTTGTTAGCATTTACCTTGAGGGCGTGCCTCTGTCGCCAAGCATCCATCTCCATGAGAACCTTTTCGAGGATGCGTGTGTCAGCCAGAGAATCAATTATGTCTCCCAGTTTGCAGTCATCTGGGAACTCTGTCAGCCATAGCCCCCCCGTGTTAGCCTGTACCTCAGGGAAGTATATACCAAATAAGACAGGTCCCAGAAGTGAGGCTTGTGGGACATCACTTGTAACTGTTTTGGATTTGGACGTGGCACCTGCAATCCTGAACATGTGGGTTGTATCCCTGAGCCAGTTTGCAACCCATCTTGTGACATAGGGGTTGATATTTAAGCCGGTAAGCTTATTTATGATGGCCGAGTGGGGTATTGTGTCGAAGGGTTTGGTGATGTCCAGGTAGGCTGTGTGGACTACCTTGCCCTCATCTATGTCTTTGGTACCTGTTTAAAAGAAATCAAATAGGTGTAAGAGGCAAGATCTGCCATCAACAAAGGCAAATTGGGTAGGGTCCAGTGTCCGGAGGTTCGCAATGTCTTTGTTTATGACTTCCATGGTAATACGCTCCATAGCTGTACAGACCACACTACTCAGGCTTATGGGCCGATAGTTCCCAGTGTCCGTTGTGGTGCCACCTTTGTGGAGTGAGACCACGGTAGCTGTACGCCATTCCTTGGGTACATATCCTGTAGTACGGCTATGTTGTAACAGTGACTTCATGTGAGGGTTCAGTTCTTCTTTGAGCTTGTGTAAGTCGCAGCCTGAGACACCGTCCTGTCCCATAGATGCTGTGTTTTTTTCTTCAGAGAAGGCAGCTTTCACCTGTGTATCTGTGATGTCAGGGATGTCACATTCTGTTGGGATAGCCAATTGTCCCTTGAGGAGGGGGGGGAGTTAGCACTGAACCTGTGTGCCAGGATGTTGGCTATGTCTGTATGTTCGGTATATTTTGTACCATTATGCATCAATTCAGAGCATATCTGGGTATTTCCATCCTTATTCCTCACATAACTAAAGAAGTCCTTGTGATTAACCTTAGTGTCTACGGCAATTTGTCTTTTGAAGCTGTCCTTTGATGATTTTAGGATGGATCGTAGTTTCATGCTAATACTGATCAGAGATACCTTCCCTTTTTGGGAGTTTGCTCTACCATGTAGTAGCTTCCTCCTTCCATTGTATAGCTTACCTATGGCCGGGGTCCACCATACAGGTCTCCCGTATTTGGAGGAATGAGTCTTGTTTCCATTTGGGATAGCACGATCCATGCATTCCTTCAGGTGCTCATAGAATGCGTTTGTAAAGGATTCTGCGGATTGGCCAGTATTATCCTCTGGCCCGGGGTCTTTGAAGGATTCCACCTCAGGCTTGAGAATTATGAAGTTAGCTTTTGAGAAATGTGGTACAGTAGTCTCCCTGGCTGGGGGTGGGGACAGGATACGGATGTCCATGGAAATTTGTTTATGGTCTGATCTTACCAATGAGGGGTTTACCTCTGGTGTGGAACATGGAGTCCCCATGTTGGTGATGACCAGGTCCAATATGTTGCCCCCTCTTGTGTGAGTGGTGACCAGTTGTTCCATAGCGGTAGAGTTTATAAATGCAAGGAATCATTGTGCGACGGTGTTTGGCATTGAGTAGTTTACCCAGTCAATGTTTGGGTAGTTGAAGTCACCCAATATCATGGTGTTAGGTGAGAACGTCATATTCTCCATTGTTCTCAGGAATGCCAAGTGGGGTTCCTGTAAAAGGGAGTGTGATCTGTAGCAGCCTACAAACTGAAAGGCAGTTATGCCCTCTGTTAGTTGCACATGGATGGTCTCCGATGCTTCGTGCAGTGCCACTAACCTGGAGGTGTAGGTATGTTTGATGAATATACATACTCCCCCTCCTTTTGTGCTTCGGTCCGATGTTTGGGCCCGAAAAGCATGGTATGAGTTATAACCTGGTAGTGCTGTGGTGCTCTTGGGGGCCTTAAACCAGGTTTCTGCTACTGCACAGACATCGATTGCCTACATACTGAGGAGAGGCTCGAGTGCGTGCATGTTGCGGTTTAGATGTCTGGCGTTCAGTAGCATTACCCTTAGTTATAGTTATCCTTGGGTTGTCTATGGAGGTGGGTTTGTCCTTTGAGCCTTGCCTAACAAAGACACTATGGGGGTGCCAACAGCCTTGGCTGTTATACGAAACCCTGAGGGTGACAGGTGCAAGCCATCCCTAGTGAAGCAACGAGGCTTGTCGAGCATTCTATCCCAGGCTCACAGACAATGACAACAATACTGTAGGCAATTGTTGAAACTGATACTTTTGTCTTCATACTGTGCCATCATCTTGGTGAGGGCAAGATGCTATTCAAGGTGCAGGTCATACCAGCCTGGGCTACATGATCAGAGAGCTCCTCTATGTCTCTTTTCATGTCTCAGCTCATACACACCAGCACCTACCAGTGGGAGAAACCAGTATTGTCCTATACATGCTGTCAACACCTGCTGTCGCCCATGGTGCAGTCTTGGGATTTCATAACATGAACTGCACACCCATTATCATGTGTAGTCTGATGATGTCAGTGTACTACATATATAGCAGTGGAAAGAATCCACACAGTAAAGCATATAGCGCGTCATGTTAATGCGTATGTCTCTAGTGTCATAACATAGTTAGGCAGGGGTTTGAATGCTTGTGGGGGGGGGGTGTATGTGTCTGTGTGACTTCATGGAAAGTGAATGTGCTTTTTGGAGAGTATTGAAACACCTCAATATAGGTATATTCTTCTTTGGCAGCTCTGATGATGTCAGCATCCTACAAATATAAGTGTGTAAATGAAAAAGCCAGTGAAGCATATAGCACGTCATGTTAATGCGTATGTCTCTAGTGTCATAACATAGTTAGGTAAGGGTTTGAATCCTTGTGTGTGTGTGGGGGGGTTATGTGTCTGTGTGACTTCAAGGAAAGTGAATGTGCTTTTTGGAGAGTATTGAAACACCTCAATATAGATATATTCCTCTTTGGCAGCTCTGATGATGTCAGCATCCTACAAATATAGGTGTGGAAATAAGAAAGCCATTAAAGCATGTAGCGGATCATGTTATATGCGTATGTCCTTAGTGTCATAGCATAGTTAAGTAGGGGTTTGAATCCTGGTGGGGGTGGGTGTATGTGTCTGTGTGACTTCATGGAAAGTAAATGTGCTTTTTGGAGAGTATTGAAACACCTCAATATAGGTATATTCCTCTTTGGCAGCTCTGATGATGTCAGCATCCTACAAATATAGGTGTGGAAATGAGAACCATAGTAAAGCATATAGTGTGTCATGTTAATGCGTATGTCTGTAGTGTCATAACATAGTTATATAGGGGTTTGAATCCTGCAGTTGCTGAGTGTGTGTGGGGTGTATGTGTCTGTGTGACTTCATGGAAAATAAATGTTCCTTTTGTAGAATATGGAAATACCTCAATATAGGTATATTCCTCTTTGGCAGCTCTGATGATGTCAGCAGCATACAGATGTAGGTGTGGAAATGAAAAAGCCAGTAAAGCATATAGCGCGTCATGTTAATGCGTATGTCTCTAGTGTCATAACATGGTTAAGTAGGGATTTGAATCCTGCAGTTGCTGAGTGTGTGTGTGGGGTGTATGTGTCTGTGTGACTTTATGGAAGGTGAATGTGCCTTTTGTAGAATATGGAAACACCTCAGTATAGGTATATTCCTCTTTGGCAGTTCAGATGATGTCAGCAGCATACAGATATAGGTATGGAAATGAGAAGGCCAGTAAAGAATATAGTGCGTTGTGTTAATGCATATGTCTGTATTCTGAGAACATAGTTAGGTAGGGGTTTGAATACTGTGAGTGTGTGTGGCTGTCTTCATTTAAGTGACTGACTTTGAGAGAAAAGTGCTTTTTTGAGATGATGCAAACACCTCAAAAGAGCTGGATTCCCTTTGGCAGCTCTGATGATGTCAGCATCCTACAAATATAGGTGTGGAAACAAGAAAATCAGTAAAGCATATAGTGTGTCGTATTAATGCATATGTCTCTAGTGTCATAACATAGCTAGGTAGGGGCTTGAATCTTGCAACTGCTGAGTGTATGTGGGGGGTGTTTGTGTGATTTTATGGAAGATGAATGTGCCTTTTGTAGAATATGGAATCACCTCAATATAGGTATATTCCTCTTTGGCAGCTCTGATGATGTCAGCAGCATACAAATGTAGGTGTGGAAATAAGCAGGCCAGTAAAGCATATAGCACATGGTGTTAATGCATATGTCTGTATTCTGAGAACATAATTAGGTAGGGTTTTGAATCCTGCAATTGCTGAATGTGTGTGGTACTGTGTAATCACCTTTGCGAGGAGTGCTACTTTCGGAGACCTTGACAATACTTCAAAAGTGGTAAATACATCTTTGCCAACTCTAATGGAGTCAGACTCATAGAAATACAGCATTTGATAAGGACATCTCCAGTAAAACATATAGCGTGTCGTGTTAATGTGTATGTCTGTAGTACCATAACATATTCAGGTAGTTGTTTGAATCCTGCAAATGCCATGTGTGTGTGTGTGTCACACGGTTTGTCAATGTGTTGTGGGTTTTGCTTTTATTATTGTATGACATATAAGTATAACAGTAATTTCAATGCACACATCAGGTATGTGTGTGCCAAATACATATATATACCTGTGACCTTCAATAGTTCTTATGTGTGAAGCCTGCCTCATATATGAATACAGTTGTTACCTTTGCCAGCATGTGCCGCTGCTTCCCAGACCTTAGGCCATACATATATGTTGATGACAATGCAGGCTACTGCAGTGATCTGTGTCCTAGGCCAACTGTGTGACACACACCCATGACAGCTTTGATAGATTAATGTGGGTGAGGGTTTATGTCTGGGGTATATGTCATACATGTTCAAACACAGCAAAGTCTGTGAGTAATGGACATCCAGTGTAGGTGTATGGCAACTGTCATCGATATGCATACAGACACCTTCTTGCTTATGTAATACACCGAGGGACTTCTGAATACCTTTGGAAATGTGAATATCAAAGGATAGACGAGATAACACTTGTCCATATGTACATACCATTACCCGTTCTACATGATGGGTGCTACCACCTACATGGTACTGTTGGAATACTATGTTAAGTACATGCTGATGATGCTACAGTTGTGTTATAGCAATACAGCATGGCTTGGACAACAGGTATCTGTCTGTATGATACCCTTGTGGTGGATAGGTGTGTCATGTGTAGAATGCATTTTAGGCCACTGTATGCATTTGCAGTCATGGATGGACATATCCCTAGTGTGTTGGCATGTATGTGAGACTGCTATATGCCAAACAGTATTGTTACCAGGGATGTGTGGAGCTCAGTAACAATGGCTACTGGTATAGTGTAGTACTGAAGGGATATCACTGGCACCGGGTTTCCTACATCTGTGTATCGGTTGAGGAGACACCATGTAATGACCACTTAAAGTCAGGCTATGTAGGTTGTGTATGCTACCAGAATGCAGACCATTGACAGTTATAAACCGTATCACCCACAGCATAGTGTCAAACCATGTCACACATACATGTGACCCCAGGTGAAACATATGTGTAGTACAATGCATACTGGCCACCAATAAGAACTACAATGTATGAATACTGTGTCAGATGGTGCATGTCACCCTTCCCATGTGTGCACTATGCACCTACATGCAGAGAATGCAACTCCACCTTGTTCACAAATGTACACCTGCAACTCTGTGCAGCAAACATCACACATGTACTAGCCACTCTCCAACACATGCAGGCACAGCTACACACAACAGCCATGTGGCACATGTGCAGACAATACACTTTTGGAATTAACACTGGTGTATACAAAACTACAATGACAATCATAGTGTTAATGCATCATGCCTGCTCGGATATACCCACAACGATATCATTACACTCTACTGTTAACAACATGATAATATTACTACAGTGCTATGTAGTCACCCTGTGCATCAGCACCATGCTAGCCTGTTCCTGCATCAATGTTACAGATGACAGGAGGTGGCACAGTTTCATCACATGCACAGGGTGTGTACTTGGTTTGCCAGAGTCTGCCATTGACACATCCAATCGACATGTATGTGTGTGTGTGTGTTAGTGAGGGACAACAGTACAACATGGGGCAATGTTGATGCGATTTGTGTGTGTATGTGTTAGCCCTAGGTGTTAGCATTATATGTGCGTGTATGCATGCACACAGTTCCACCACATGGCTGCCATATACGGGAGTTTGTCGACAGCCACAGACTGTACCTGCCAGGTCATACAGATCACTGTCTCTGGTCAGGGACACGGTACCTGTGCCTGGCAGGGGTGCTATGGACAGTATCAGGTACTAGGCCAGACTGGGTACTGTCATCAGAGGCAGTGGGTTGTTGACTGGACACATGTCCCTGCTGGGTCTGGCCAGAGCCACGTGCACGTGGTCTTCTAGGACGGTCTAATGATAGCACAGACCCAGCATTGCTGGGGCTGGTACTGGCACTATGGGAGTGGCTGTGGGTTTGTTGTCATCCATGATGACTACCAGCTGATGATGTTGCTGGCATAGATCCACGTCGACGCCTCAACCGTCCTGCACTGTCCTGGCTCATGGACATGTAGTTGTGGATGACATCTAATATGTCCCCCCAACATCTATCAATGACCTCAGTGAAATTACGGATGGCAGCCGCAATGTCACGCATAGTGTCATTCATAGCAGTGTGATGTGCTCTATGCTCCCTCAGACCCTGTCTGGTGTACCATTCCATACATGCCTGTGCCTGCATTACAGCCCAGAACATAGCTGAGGTTGAAAGACCTCTGAGGGCACGTCTGACAGTTGCATTACGACCATGGATGCTCCCACGAGAACCCCTGGACATCTGCCTGTGTGGTACCATTTCAGGAATCTGGGCATGGCTGCTGTGAGGGGATGCATGTGCCAATGATACCACAATATCCTGGTCAATGCCTACCGTATGCTGTCCCTCAGCTTAAGGACATTGGTGACAATGGATGTATCGGCAGGACGACTGTGTGCATAGTTGGGGTTGAATGCTGTGTAGTGTCGATTGGCTGACCAACGACAGACCCTGTCACACCTCCTTGTGCCATTACACATGTATCATCATTATCACTATCTCCAGCAGTGGCTTCAGGTTCCCTGCTGCACTCAACCAGAGCAACATCAGAACCCGTGACAGGAAGACAGGAAACACAGTTTACAATGTGTACATGATGTTAGCACACCTGCACACATGCACACATGCACACATGAACACATGCACACATGCACACATGCACACATTCCCACATGAACACAACTACACTCCTCAGTACAGCAGATACAAACACACACACACCTGCAATCCAACACATACACAATAGTGTTTGAGGGTGGGTGACAGTATCACAAGGAAAATCATCACCTCACACGTGTCAGCATTCAGATTATGTGTTGCACAAGAACATGCAGTGCAAGTGTAGACAGCCCTTGTTAATAACAGTATATATGCACTTGATGCTTGTGTGTAGTTGTTCAGTGATTGTCTTCACCCTGGGACACAATGTGTACAAGGACAGAACAATGTTGTGCAAGTGTTACATGCTCTAGGTGCATATATTTGCACACACACACACACACACACACACACACACACACACACACACACACACACACACACACACACACACACACACACACACACACACACACACACAACATTACGGTGCTACGCAATAACTGCGATGTTTACTTCTGTGGTCAGTGTAACTGGATGTGGTGTAGTAACATGAGCCATGATCAACATGCATCTTGTGGTCAGTCAACAATAATAATGTATGCCAAACAGGCAGCTAGCATGCTGTACCTGAAGTGCGGTAACATGACTACATCCACAGTTACACAGCCACTTGTTACATGGGTGTGTAAGGTGGCCAATAGGGAGCATTGTCTAACATGAATGTATTATTTGTTCAAGACTGTTGCACAGAGACATGATAGGCCTCTACCCCTCAGGTATATTATGTGTGCTGCATAGATGATAAGTGGGATACTGAAGGGTGGGCATACAGCAGGTGTCAGGATTGGACATGTGTAGCAGGCTAAGGTGTAGTGTCTATGCCAAACTTGTGTGTGTTGTGTACATGTGTATCAGGTATGCCTATCCAATGTCCACTACTGTGTTGCCACACTTGTGTGTGATGCTCTGTGTATTCCATGTGAGTGAGGCAGCTACTGAGATTAATGGGATATGTATAGTCTCACAGCAAACATGCACAGCATGCATTATGCGTAGGTGTGTTACATGTGCACAGACTACACCTCCATATGACATGCACATGTCATTAGCAATAGTATCATTATTGCACACTCACCAGCATGGATTGGATGCCTTGCTGTCATTCCAGAGGGACCTGCAAAAATATGAGAGTGATTGTCAGTGGCCACAACTGTGCCATTGCTACTGTGAGTATGATAAAGTACAGTAGTACAACAGTTGCCTTTTACAGGTGTACATATTATATTCAGAATATCAATCTTGCACAAGAATAGGCAGCATAACAGCTACACACACAGTACACATCTCACATATGCATAATCTACCAGTACAGAGAACAGTCAACTACAGATATGGCATGTTACCTGCACACTCCATTTCAACATGCTGGGTGGTTCCGGCCTCCATGATGACACATGTTTGTGGATGTTGTTGTTGTTGGCCTGGAGCCACGACACTTAGGAGGAGCTCCTCCACACTGGTGAGGGGGGGTGGATAGCTACCCCACCACCTGTGGCAAGCTGTTGTTTGTGGATATCAGACGCACGCTGCCGGACATGTCGAATTAAATCACTGCAGTGATGGCGTACCTGCTCATATGTCTGGTTATGCATGCCTATGTCATTTACCCGACGAACAAGCTCTTGCCACAGTGCAGCCCTCTCATGCTGGTTCTGGCTGGTTCGTGAAAACAGCAGGTGGAAATGCTGTACAAGGCTGGTGTGTATCTCAACAATCTCATCAGCAGAATATGCAGGGTTCCTACTGTGGGCCATGACACTGGAAGACAAATTAATAATATATGTGAGCAAGCCATGTGGCACACCTAATATTCTAAACTATACATATCAATTACTGGACAAATACAGCATACAATTTCCTGTCAGAAGATGCACACGTGCAATACCACACAGTGCTCAGGCTACAACAGGATGACAGTGCATGGCTCACTATATATATATATATATATATATATATATATATATATATATATATATATATATATATACCAAACCATGTTCTGCACAGCAGCAAAGTGATGGCAGTATGTCAGACTATAAAGCAGTACATGACACACTGTATGTGACACCATCCTCCACCTAACCACAGGAGGTATACATCAAGCTAATGCATAAAGACAGA